>NC_030813.1:1515151-1818181 GCF_001704415.2 Capra hircus
TAGATACTAAATTGAATCTTCCTCCAACAGTCTAATATTTCCCAAATAATAATGTTTTATCTGGTTCTCCTTAAGAATTTGCCATAATTTATTTCTCAAATGTCCAATTAATCTTCATTCACTTAGGACTGTATTACTTTATATAATATTATTTATCTGTTATACTATATCTGGACTTATATTGATATAAGAAGTGTAATAATCTTTTGAAATATTTTGCATACTTGCATTTGAATCATGTTAACACCTAACATGTTTGATTATGTATTTAGTATGTAGTCATATATGTGATTCATGTACATGTGTATAAATTACTAATATATGTCTTCTTTCTATGCACTTGCAAACAGATGCAATGTTTCTTCTGTTAAAGATTTGAGAGTCATTCTTCTAGGACTTAAGTATAAGAAGATTCTGGGTCTTTAAAAGAATCTAACTGTCTTAAGTGTACCCATAAACATTCTGAATTGTCATAACTGAGAAGATTCAAGCATCCACACTTTTAATAAGCAATCCTAGTGACCCTGATGTAAATATTTATCAGGTCACATTATTTATTACTCTTTTAAATAATAATCACTTAACAGTATCAAATGCAATTGTGCATTAAATACTTGTCTTTATTGATACGTTTAATAAATTTAAGCAGACTCTTCACTGGATTATTGGCTGGCTCTCATTCTAAGAGAAATGCCAAAATTAAAAATAATAACAATTAAAAATATAGTTTTATATATTTGCAGATATAATGACTTTATTGCTATTGGTTGTATTTCCATATGGAACTCTATAGTTTTAATTCAAGCATAATTCCTCTCCAGTATTTCTGATTTTATAGAACTAAGGAGACTCTGCATGGAAGAAAGAAGACATGAGATGCACTGATCACCAACAAGGAAGACCCTGTCTTTTTATTTGAATAAGTAGATCTTAAAGATGATGACTAAATCTAATTCTGCAAATCTAACTCTTTCAAAGAACACATAGGAAAATAAAATGAAATATCCAGGGTATCCATTACCCTTTCTAGACCTGACACATAATATCCAAACTGTGGCCAACTTGGTCAATTCTTAGTTGTTTGGATAAATAATTGCTCAATTAAGTTTAAGAAATAAGTTTTCTCTAAGGATGATACTCTGATAGACTCCATAATGCTTGGATTTGTGGTTTGAATCTTCTATCGTTTTTCAGTTGGTAATACATGCACACTCAAAAGAAATTCAAGAACTTCAAAAATAGAAACAAAAGTAATTCTCTCTTTTGACCCTGTACTGCTGCTGCTAAGTCACTTTAGTCCGACTCTGTGTGATCCCATAGACGGCAGCCCACCAGGCTCCCCCATCCCTGAGATTCTCCAAGCGAGAACACTGGAGTGAGTTGCCATTTCCTTCTTCAATGCATGAAAGGAAAAGTGAAAGTGAAGTCGTTCAGTCGTGTCCGACTCTTAGCGACCCCATGGACTGCAGCCTATCAGGCTCCTCCTTTGCCCTGTACACAATCCTCTAATTTTCCTCCTTAGAGACAACTCTTATTAGACCTGAATATTCCCAGAGTTCTTTGAATATGTTGTTGTAGGTGTTGCGGGCAGGGAGGAATATACATGAATGCAGGTCAGCAAATGCACTGATTTTCAATCAGTAGGAGACAGGCATTAATGAGTGACTTAGTAGCCTGAGTTAATGTCATTGAGCAGCATATTTATCACCAAAGAGTGCCTTAGATACCAGAGGAAAGATAGTATATCCTTCAAGTAAGTTTGTTTACTCTCAAGGATATAAGTGAAAAATTTAAAGCAGGTATTGCTTTCAGCAGACAACAGACATTTAGATGAGAGTGCATTTTAGCATAATGAAATTTATTTGAGATTTAAGGTACTTATTGAGATTGTGGCAACACTAGTAAGCAGTCAGCTCTTCTTGCAATGTAAAGTCACTGTGTACCATATTGTAGTACTATACTTGGAAAGAAATTTGAAAGTAAAAGGAGTTTAAACTGCTTCTCTTGATCCATTCATTAAATTTCACTATATATATAGTGTCCCCAAAATGGCAAAATTCATAACTGATTATTAAATGGGAATGACTTTGAAAACAAAACCTTAATTGAATACCCACTACTTATAATATGTTAGGGTTATAAAACACTCTTGAGGAACTTTTAATATCTTTAGGAAATGATACATATTTTAGAAACTTAGTCTGTTTAATACAGTATCCATTTAGAAAATGACACCATCTTAAGTGGACTCAGAATCAGATTCTCTTCAGACCTAAGCTACTCTTTGATTTCTGGCAAAGTATAATAGCTCATACAGGTTGATGAAAAGACCACCAGCAATAGCAGGTAGATGGGCTATACCCACTGCTGGGATGACTCAGATGCTCCTTTAGTAGATATTAACTTCCAAGGATTTTAGGGTTTTTTTAGGGTATACTTCCACTAGTCCTTACCAAAAGCCTGTGTAATTTTTTAGTAAAATTATCAATAACTGATTAGCTGTTGGGTATTAGAATTTATATAGGTCAAAAATATATCATCTTCCTCTGAGTAAAATTTCACTCTGTTGCATGTATGAGCATGTTTGTTTGTGTTTATATTTGTGTTTATTTTTTAATGGTATGAGACATTTGTTTAAATGAACACTATGATGGTGTTGAATTCAATAAAATAATACTCATCTTACATATTCAAGTTTACAACCACCTGAAGAATAGAGGAGAAACAGGATGAACTGGAAATAAAAATATCCATTTCAGTTTTGATAAAAGATAGATTGGTTTATTGGCTTAAATCCACAAATGTGATAGGCCAGTCTTCCCAACTTGAACTAACTAGGTTTCCCCCCCCCAAGTTATAGACTCAACTGGACAATTGCCAGCTTCATGCATGGGGTAGACTCCTTGCTGCAGTAGATGATAGCACCCAGATGACGGTACACATCCTGATGAGATCTCCTTAAAAAAGATCCTAAAGGGACCAAGCTACTGATTCTTTGGGCCTGCTCCCAAGTGCACAAATCAGGCAATTTATTCCGCTTCCTTGCAAGGAAATTGATTTCAGATCTGGGGCAACTATATTGCAACATATTTATTTACCTACATAAATGAGAAAGAGGAAAGAACAACACATTTTGTGTGTGTGTGTGTGTGTGTGTGTGTGTGTGTGTGTGTGTGTGTGAAAGATGTAAAATTATATGGAATTACAGAATTGGAGATTCAACATTTATACCTGAATCAAGGAAGTGTATTCATTCAATGTTAAATCCATCATATAAATGATTGTTGGGGAACAGGATATACAAATGCTGGCAAGAGAATCCAGCCCAGATTGCAAAGGGAAAATGCATATTAATAGTGACCAGAACTGGCCATAATGATCTGGGCCAAAACACTACATTTATAGTCGATTATCATTAATAGCAGGGCACTGTGATTTTTCACTTTCTGATACGATGCAATATGAAGAAAATTGCCCGTAATATATTCTTACAAATAATGTTAACCTGAATCTAATAAAACCTCTACACTTCATTTCAGAGCCCATCAAGAAGGATAAGAACAAAGTGAGGCAGGAAAAGCGGGACTGTATCTTACTTCTCTCTGTTTCTGTCCCACAGCTTGTCTCTCTTGACGTATGAATCATTTATTCTGCCAAATACACAGACAGCTACAGGTTTTCATTTATTTTATTTTGTCCTATTGGCTATCCTGTGTAGGATTTCTTATTGTTAAAATTAACTACATTTCAAAGGATAACTTAAATATTAGTGTTAATTTATAAGATTTGTCAGTAAATACTCTCAAAACTTTTCTGGCAAGGACTAATCAGTCAGTCCATTGCTGAGAAAATCATTTGCTTTACTTAGTAGAAATTTACATGCCGTGTTTTACATATATTCAATACACAAACTTCATGTAAATTGTATTTTTATATAAAGCTCATTAATTCAGTGAAGGGCACTCAAGAACTCTGCTAAAATGATGCTGTTTAAAGAAGCAAAATAGTATGAGCTATTCAGAGAAGCAGATGCTTGAGAGTAGTTTGCAAACAGGACTGTCATCAGTAAAATTTTAAAAGGTTTCCTATCCCTTCTGATAATTAAATCTTAGAATTTCCAGTGTGAGACCTTAAAAGTATAGCCACAAATAATTTCCTAATCTGTTTACTTATAACCTTACAAAAGAGGCAAGTATAAATTCATATTATTAGCATGTAATATTAATTTGTTTTCCTCAATCAGTGATTAGAAACTATCTATTCCCTTAATGAGAATTATGCTGCCATTATAAAAACTGTTCTTTCAAGTTTGCAACAAATTAGGTTTGCAATTATGGGATCACATTTTTAAATATCAAATGCAATTTTCTCTGACAGTAGAAATAGGCAAATGTTCAAGCTCTTCCATTGTTTAATGGCAAATTTAAATAGAAAACTTCCCTTTTTGACCATACCTGAATATACTTTATTTACCTTCCTCCCATCTGCTCTGCAAATATTCTTATAAAATTGTATCCCATGGCAACCCCCAATGGCATTTTATCTTCTTGGCTCCCAAAGGAGCTCATCTCTCCTGAGGAAATCACCTTAGAACTTTCAGGACAACATTTTTCATTAATTTAGAAGGGGCTTGATTTGTGAGGACCACTTCCATAATTTCCATGATTGCATATATATTCCCCTTTTACTGATAAAAAAGTACTTGATTTTCACATGGTTCGTGAATCATATTTCAATCCCAGAGAAGAGAATGAATCACCTTATTTCACACAATCACTGCTCTCTTGTCAGCAAACAAAAAGATTATCATTTTTATAAATGAAAAAAGTATATATCCTAGAAAATTATGGAGTGAGATGATATTAAGACTCACAGTCTTAAAATTTAGAGGCCATTTACTCTCTCTTAACCTCAATTTTCCAGTTTAGAAAATGGGTACAAGTTCACAGGATGCTGTGAAGACACTGGGAGATTCTTATAAAAACTCTTTGTTAAGGACAAAATACTATGCATAATTTATTATTACTTTCTCGCCTTCAGCATTAAGTAAGTATAATTCACACACAATTAAAACAGTGATATAATACTTTATTTAAAACAATGAAATGAAGTGAAATTCTAAATGAAATCATTGTAAACATTTGAAACCTTGAATGAGAAAGAAACAATAAATTGCTTTCTATATAATCTTATGAAAGCAAAGCACTCCATGTTTGAATTTAAAATTGTATTTGGATCTTTGGATACACATCCATATTTAAATACCTATTTTTAAAGAATAATTATTTTGAAAAATGCTTTAACATTCTATTTTGAGCAAAAATATGCAGCCTGCAACCTATAATGCTTACCCTCTTGTTTGTCACAAATCAAAATTTGTCCTGCTCTAACATGTTGGTTTTACTTAGAACAGCATACAGAGTTGGCACATAAATTTAAAATCAGATATTTTGGAAGGTGCACCACCTTTTATAGCCTTTGTTATCAAGAGATGTGTATGAAGCATCATATGATAGCTTTCAATTTTTAGTAGTGTATAGACATCAATTTGGAATTCCCAGGTTACTTAGTGGTAAAGATTTTCCCTGCCAGTGCAGGAGCCACAGGAGACATGGTTCTATCCCTTGGCTGGGAAGATCCCCTGGAATAGGAAATGGCAACCCCCTCCCGTATTCTTGCCTGGAAAATTACATGAACAGAGAAGCCTGATGGGCTACAGTTCATAGGGTCATAAAGAGACCGACCTGACTGATCGATTGAGCATGCAGGCAGTCATCAATTTAACTTGCACAAGGATTATTTGCAATGCTTTAATGTTTATGACTGGCAAATATTCAAGTCATCCAAAGTTTAATTTAAGCCAAGGAAAGTTACTAAGATCTTCAAACTCACAAGGGAAAATCAGGGATGTACAAAGAAATTTTTGTTGTTTTATTAAATATTCATACTTACACAACGGAAGCCAAATAAGAAAATTTATGACTGTGCAAAATTTTCTTTTGAGTACCTTCTTCAGAAATCAAACTTTACTGAAATCTTTTAGGCTTTCTGAGTATTTTGTGGTAGCTATTGTGTCTACTTAGCCATCATCTTCCCCTATAGATTAAGAATTTTAAAAATTTACAAAAATTGTACCATATCGCTATATCTCCTGAAAAAATTATCAGAAACGTTTTTACATAAAAGCAATTCAGTTCAATTAAGTTCAGTTGCTCAGTCGTGTCCAGCTGTTTGTGATCCCATGGAACTGCAGCATACCAGGCCTCCCTATCCATCACCAAGTCCTGGAGTCCACCTAAACCCACATCCATGGAGTTGGTGATGCCATCCAGCCATCTCATTCTCTGTCATCCCCTTCTTCTCCTGCCCTCAGTCTTTCCCAGCATCAGGGTATTTTCAAATAAGTCAGCTCTTTGCATAAGGTGGCCAAAGTATCGGACTTTCAGCTTCAGCATCAGTCCTTTCAATGAATATTCAGGACTGATTTCCTTTAGGATGGACTTGTTGGATCTTTTTGCAGTCCACGGGACTCTCAAGAGTCTTCTCCAACACCACAGTTCAAAAGCATAAATTCTTCGGCACCCAGCTTTCTTTATAGTCCAACTCTCACATCCGTACACAACCACAGGAAAAACCATAGCTTTGACTAGATGGACTTTTGTTGGCAAAGTAATGTCTCTGCTTTTCAATATGCTATCTAGGTTGGTCATAAATGTCCTTCCAAGGAGTCAGCGTCTTTTAATTTCATGGCTGCAGTCACCATCTGCAGTGATTTTGGAGCCCAGAAAAATAGTCAGCCACTGTTTCCACTGTTTCCCCATCTATTTGCAATGAAGTGATGGGACCAGATGCCATGATCTTCGTTTTCTGAATGTTGAGCTTTAAGCCAACTTTTTCACTCTCCTCTTTCACTTTCATCAAGAGGTTCTTTAGTTCTTCTTCACATTCTGCCATAAGGGTGGTGTCATCTGCATATCTGATGTTATTGATATTTCTCCCAGCAATCTGGATTTCAACTTGTGCTTCCTCCAGCCCAGCGTTTCTCATGATGTGCTCTGCATACAAGTTAAATAAGCATGGTGACAATATACAGCCTTGATATACTTCTTTCCTTTTGGAACCTGTCTGTTGTTCCATGTCCAGTTCTAACTGTTGCTTCCTGACCTGCATATAGGTTTCTCAAGAGGCAGGTCAGGTGGTCTTGTATTCCCATCTCTTTCAGAATTTTCCACAGTTTATTGTGATCCACACAGTTAAAGGCTTTGCCATAGTCCACAAAGCAGAAATTGATGTTTTTCTGGAACTCTCTTGCTTTTTTGATGATACAGCAAATGGCAATTTGATCTCTGGTTCTTCATATCCTTCAATAAAAAATAAATTAATTTTAAATGATCAAATTCTTTGTTATATACTGCTTATACTATGAGCTATAACTAAATTGAGTAACATTTGGCATTTGCTTTAAAATGAATAATTCATTACTTTTGCAATAAATATATTTATTCTTTTTTATATATCATTCCTTAAACAATGTGTCATAATACTTGTTAACAGTGTTTGGAGTCTACATAAACATTCTTTCATAATATCAAGTTTTACTATGATCTTTACCAAATGGAGAAAATTTCCATTATAACTCATAAAATTTTTTGGATGATCTTCTGTACAGATTTGCTTTGTCAGGAACCAAATTATTGATATTATATGTTCAAGGCCTTATCATCTGTTAGTTTCATTTTATATCTGTTCTTCAACAAAGATAGTTATTGATCTTTTCAAATTAGATTTTAAAGTATACTATAACTGTCTAGTTCACTTTATTCATGTTTACCCACTGGCCATAATTGATTTTGTTCATTCTCAATTGCTGATTCAGAGATTTTATATATGAAGAAATTCGAACTACAAGGTTCTTTGCATAAAGGAACTGGAATGTTCCTTTTTCTATCTATTTAAGTAGAAAATGTTCCAAATTGTATTCATTTGAAAAAGTAAAATATAACAAATACCCAAAACCTGAGCTATCTTTTGTAGAGTCAAATGAAATGGATAATTGTTCTGTAAGAGTAGCTCTTTGATGAATATTTTAAAATATGTCTGCATTTTGAGATTTTAAGGGAACCCATTTGACTTGAATGGTTTTTGACTTGAGTCAACCCATTTGACTTCAATTGACTTTTTCAGGATTTTTCCCCGTGATATTAATAATTTTCCTTGAAAGTCACTAATCATTGTAGACATGGAGGTGGGGGATAATGTAGTGTCTTCTTCCATCCATCGGTTATGATTCATATTACATTCTGCTAAAATGAATAGCTATGAGGTTCTCCCACTTTTTTCCTATTTGGTCATTTAATTCTTGTCATTTAAAAGTATTTTTGATGTTTTAAGTAATTTTCTCTTCATTTTTGTGTAAAGTTTTCCATATTTTTATTATAATAAAATATACTTATTACAAATGCTACATTCTAATAAACTTATCATAAATTTTATTGCATTTCTAATATCTAGGGAAAACAATTAAATAATTTGATATGTTATAATATATAACCTGTATTGGAAAGAAGCAGAAACTTTAACACGGCATGTAATTTTGGTACTGACCAAATTTTCACACTAAAAATGAGCGATTCTTGTGATAAGATGAGTGGATCGTTAAGCAGTAATTTCTGATTTAAGCTTATGTTAATATTTACCTTTGGATTATTCATTACTCATTCAGATCAGTTCAGTACAGTAACTCAGTCATGTCCAACTTTTTGTTACCTCATGAACTGCAGAAAGCCAGGCCTCCCTGTCTATCACCAACTCCTGCAGTCCACTCAAACCCATGTCCATTGAGTTGGTGATGTCATTCAACCATTTCATCCTCTGTTGTCCCCTTCTCCTCCTGCCCTCAATATTTCCTAGCATCAGGGTCTTTTCAAATGAGTCAGCTCTTTGCATTAGGTGGCCAAAGTATTGGAGTCTCAGCTTCCACATCAGTCCTTCCAATGAACACCCAGGACTGATCTCTTATAGAATGGACTAGTTGGATCTCCTTGCAGTTCAAGGGACTCTCAAGAGTCTTCTCCAGCACCATAGTTCAAAACCATCAATTCGTCGGCAATCAGCTTTCTTCACAGTCCAATTCTCACATCCGTACATGACCACTGGAAAAAACAGAGCCTTGACTAAATGGACCTTTGTTCAAAAAATAATGTGTCTGCTTTTTAATATGTTGTCTATGTTGGTCATAGTTTTCCTTCCAAAGAGTAAGCATCTTTTAATTTCATGGCTGCAATCACCATCTGCAGTTATTCTGGAGCCTAGATAAATAAAGTCAGCAACTGTTTCTACTGTTTCCCTATCTATTTGCCATGAAGTAATGGGACGAGATGCTATGATCTTAGTTTTCTGAATGTAAACATACTTACATAATGATTCATATCAGAATTAAAGCACCTTCCAGATTTAAATAAGGATTCAGCAATATTTTTATGTTTCAGTAAACAAAAAACAAATAGTACAAACTACAATAAATATATTAAGTAAAGCCATTGCACTAACACCAGTGAGAGATTTTTTAATTGTATGAATATGCATACATGTATACACACATGCTAGATTAGATACATAGGTAAGTAGTTAAAATAAAATAAAAAAATAAAAAGAGAATTATAGAAAAGTTGATGGATGTATCAGTTTGAAGCTCTGCCTCTGCTTTAGAAGCATACGTTTTGATAAATGTTCTAAAATCAATATTATATTTTGATTATCAAACTTTTAGTTTATTAAACTTACTTTTCCTTTCTAAATCCAAATAAATGTATATTGATCCTCCTACCCTAACAGGGCAATTTATCCCATTTATTGAAAGTTGATCATAATAAATATGCAAATCATCTATTTGGGATCAAACACTTATACTAAAAATATAAAGTTTGCAATGAGTAGATACCCCGAGATGTGCTAGGCTTGATCTGAGGAAGAAAGGAGTCTACGTTTTTAGTGAAACAATGATTTCACCTCTAACTTACATTCTCCCTTCCGCCTAAAGCAGCTGAAACAGTCACATGGAGTGGCTTGGAAGATAAATCTCATGTCTAATCATTATGTACCATCTGTTGATTAAATCTTGACATCGCCCCATTTCTGCCTGGATAATTTTTTTCAAGGATAAGCTTATTTATTCAATTTTTAATTTGCTTGGTTATATCTCAGGATTTTTTCATTCACCATCAAAGGTATTTTTCATTTCCACATCACAAAATGCTCAAATATATAAGGACCATGCTTGTGACCACAGTTTAGTCTCAATCTCTCCTTTCCTCAAGTCCATCTATTTATGTGAGCTTTGTCTTTTTTCTCCTTCTCTCCCTCTTTCCCTTTTTTCTCCCTCCCCTTCCTTCCTCTTTTCTCTTTATTGTCCCTCTTTCCATATGACACAGAAAGAAGTAAATTTTGGCAAGGTATCTGTGAAAAAGCAGAGACATTACTTTGTCAACAAAGATCCGTCTAGTCAAAGGTTGTTTTTCCAGTAGTCTTGTATGGATGTGAGAGTTGGTCTATAAAGAAAGCTGATTGCTGAGGAATTGATGTTTTTTTAATTATGGTGTTGGAGAAGACTCTTAAGAGTCCCTTAAACTGCAAGAAGATCCAACCAATCCATCCTAAAGGAGATCAGTCCTGAATATTCATTGGAAGGACTGATGTTGAAGCTGAAACTCCAATACTTTGGCCACCTAATGCAAAGAGCTGACTCATTTGAAAAGACCCTGATGCTGGGAAAGATTGAAGGTGGGAGAAAGGGACCATTTTCACCATTTTAGGTTTTCCAGCTGGTCTTTGATTTTCGTAGATCAGTTCAGTTCAGTCGCTCAGTTGTGTCCAACCCTTTGAGACCCCATGGACTGCAGCACACCTGGCCTCCCTGTCCATCATCAACTCCCGGAGTTTACTCAAACTCATGTCCAGTGAGTCAGTGATATCATCCAGCCATCTCATCCTCTGTCATACCCTTCTTCTCCTGCCCCCAATCCCTCCCAGCATCAGGGTCTTTTTCAATGAGTCAACTCTTCACATGAGGTAGCCAAAGAATTAAAGTTTCAACTTCAACATCAGTCCTTCCAATGAACACTCAGAACTGCTCTGTTTTTGAATAGACTGGTTGGATCTCTTTGCAGTGCAAGGGACTCTCAAGAGTCTTCTTTGCTTTTTGCCATAGGGATGGTGTCATCTGCATATCTGAGGTTATTGATATTTCTCCCAGCAATCTTAATTCCAGCTTGTGCTTCATCCAGCCCAGCGTTTCTCATGATGTACTCTGCATAGAAGTTAAATAAGCAGGGTGACAATATACAGCCTTGACATACTCCTTTTATTATCTGGAACCAGTCTGTTGTTCCATGTCCAGTTCTAACTGTTGCTTCCTGACTGCATATAGGTTTCTCAAGAGGCAGGTCAGGTGGTCTGGTATTCTCATCTCTTTCAGAATTTTCCACAGTTTATTGTGATCTACACAGTTAAAGGCTTTGGCATAGTCAATAAAGCAGAAATAGATGTTTTTCTGAAACTCTCTTGATTTTTCCATGATTCAGCAGATGTTGGCAATTTGATCTCTGGTTCCTCTGCCTTTTCTAAAAACATCTCGAACATCTGACAGTTCACAGTTCACGTATTGCTGAAGTCTGGCTTGGAGAATTTTGAGCATTACTTTAGCATGTGAGATGAGTATACTAGTAGATTCATTGATAATTCACAATACTTTTTATTTGTAACTCAGATTTTAATATCTAAATTTCATTTTGATTGCATAAATTGTTATTTGAAACATGATAATTTTTCAAGTTTTTAAATTTCATTTGAACATATCAGTGCTAGCCATAATTAAAGCTAATGACAGTAATTGGACTATTTTGGGAAAAAGAAGGATATTGTTTTTAATTCATAAAGATGCCATTTGTGACTGTTCATGAATATTTGATTGCTAACACATTTTATCTAGAAGCATTTGAAAATGCACAATTTATAAGAAAATTAGTGAAAGTGTATATAATCATAGTGGCTTCTTCTTAGAATTGTATTGAAAAATACAAAAGTTGAAGGAAATTCTCCTGGGTCTATACACTATTCTCTTATAGAAACAGTTTTATTCCTGTTCTTGTTATTTTTCTAATTTTCTAACATTCTATTTGTTATATAGAGTTAGAGTTTGAATTTGGTATTTCTACCATGTATGGTTACAATGCGTTTCCAGTGGATGCAGTTGACTTCTGCAAGCCAAGTTAGTAATTCCATTGTCATGCTTTTAGGGAACTATTACACAACCTCTGTTAATACTTCTCCATGGCACAGTGATTCTATAAATAAATACAAGGCTGATATGAAAATGACATGTTTTATCTCCAGCTACAGTGTTACTCTATGCATTCATTGAAAAAATCAATAGCCTCTGTGACTGCAGTTTATTAAAAATATTACTTGATTACCTGATGATCTTTCTTTCTAAAAAATAAATAAATAAGTAAAGAGAGATCTTAAAAGACTGACTGATGACACTTCACTGTACGTACAATTGGCGTCCTTAGCCCTTTCAACCAAACAAAAACTTCAATATTTTTTTCATAAACACTTCACACTTTGTTTATTCTATTACTGAGTCCAGTTGAGTTGTTTCCAGATATTGTCCATTCTCAATAATACTGCTGTAAACATTCTTAAATACATTTTTTGAAAGAACACATAGTAAAGTAATCTTTGCCTTCTATTGGAGTGGACCTTGAAAGAAATAAGGGGTAGGATACTCGCTGCTGTGCTGTACCTGGGGATACAGAGACTAAATCATGTGGCTGGTGAATATTTCCTCTTGATGTGCTGCTTGAGTATATAAGGATACCAAAGTGAAAGTTACTTAGATTCACACCGTATTCTCTTGCTTGTACTTTAAATGCCTCACCTTTTCATTTATCCTCAATATATTTAAGGCATACTATCAACTTCCAACAATTGTTGTGAAACAACAATAGCCAGATATTCTAGTCTTATCTTTTAGTTTGTCCTCTGTCTTTGGGGCTAATATCTCAGTGTCTTAGTTATTCAGCAGCACATACATGTCATAAACAGCCTTCTTATGTCTTACACTGGAAGAGATTGTTTTGAAGTTTTTATTACAAAATAAAAATCCAATTGACTCTTCTTAATATACTAACGTATTTACACATTTGGGGATTGTTTGGAAAGTGATATAAATTCTTTCACATGATCTGAATATTGGTACAAATGACATTCAGAACATTCCCTATTACAAAGACCTACAATTTGTACAAGAAGAATCTTTCTGTTACACAGTCTCAGTTTCCTTAAAGTTGTTTTCTTTTCCTTTTTTTAAGTTCAGCCTTTAATTTTATTTCAATTTTCTTTTTCAGGAAATATAACCAAGAAGAGTTCTGAGAGAATACCCTCATTTGTCCTCTTGGGATTAAACAAGACTACTGTATTTTGTAAGTTCATCTATTTTTATCTTAATAAAGAAAAGTTTCTGCTTCAGATAACCAGGTTTCTTTCTTCTTTTTTTCATTTAGAATTAGAGTTGAATTTTGATTTAACAGAAGACTTAATTGATTTTATTTCATTTTTTAATTTTTTTTAATTTTTATTATTTTATTTTATATCCTTTTACCTAAGTTTCATTCAATTCCAATGAACAGTGAAAAGCATTTCCTTGTTTGATGAACTCTGCTTAACTGTATGTATTAGTCAATATTTTGATGACTTGTGATAAGAACTGGATCCGTTGGTGAGTTAATTTAAAAGGGCAGTACTCTCAGCAATAGTGATTTGGCCAGAGTGGATATATTGGTAATTAGAATGTCCTGTATTTCACTGAACAAATATTTTCAGTTTGATTTCTAACAACTGCTTCTTGCAGCCTGATGAAGGTAATTGAATACTGACCATCTTTGATTGTTACTAAACTTGGATTTTACTTTCAAGGAGTATTCTTTATGATGTACGCTTTGTCTAACACTCATGTTATTTCCCATAACACAAGGCAAACAAAAGCTACTATGTGGAGTCATGAGTGACATCAAATTGAATGTTTCCTGAACCTTCAATTTACAACTTTTCTGATTATCTCATGATTGAGAATTTTGTCATTTTAGTTTCTAAAATTCAATATAAAGCAAATAGATTTCTCCCTCTTTTACAAACTGCCTTGATACAAAATAGCCATCTTGCCTCTAGTTACGTTTCTGACTGACCTGGGAGACTGAGAGAATGTACTACACCTCATGTAAGTTAGTATTTGCAGTTTCTTATTTTCTTGCCTGTCTTATGTTTTGTTTTTGTTGCTTTTTATTCAAGTAGATATTTCCACTAAATAAGATAAAAATTATATGATGTCCCCCCTGCAATAAATGGGTGAGAGGGTCAACTGGATGAAAAGATATATCTGGAGATCTGTAATAGTAACACAAAGGTCATTCCGAGTGAATTCAGCAGAGGTATTTCGTTGCCCAGTATTCTTAAGCTGAATTAATGCTGAGTATGATCACATGAAAAACACTCTAAAACTAAAGTAGATTTTATAAATGTATATAGTATTTAGGAAGGCATATGTTAGAAAGATCTTGAAACTGGTGGAGAATCACTTAAAAAAACAGGAGGGAAGTTTTATAAACAAAAATACTAACACACCTCATGACAAAAAAATAAGGATTATGTAGAATATTAACAAAAAATCTTTATCTTAAATTTAAACTAATACACTGCAACTACACTTTTTTCAAGTCTTATCCATTTATGTTATTATTTTTCTCAATGGAAATCACAAAGTTTTCCCCAAAACACATTGCTTTTAATTAAAAAGGGTAAATTTTCTATTTTTATTAACAATTTCTCTATGTATTTCTCCCTCTTAAATTACATTTTTATTTTAAATAACAATAGCATCGAGATGAGTTTCTACAATTTTATATTAATAAGAAATGTGTGTCCAATATTTACTGCATATTAAGCTCTATGCATGAAAAATGGCAAATAACAGTGTTGAACATGACCTTCACCATCTTATCAGGGTGAAAATATATTTTCTATTAGGATTTCACAGAAGTTTTCTGTTACCCAGTCACTACATCAGTCCATACAAGACTAAGAAATCCAAGTTGGGAGATGTGTTGTTGCTGTTGTTCAGTTGCTAAGTCATGTCCAGTTCTTTGTGACTCAGTGGACAGTAACACTCCAGTCCATCACTCCAGTAGCACTTCTCTGTCCACCACTATCTGCAAGTGTTTGCTGAAATTCATGTCCGTTGAGTTGGTGATGCTGTTTAACTACCTTATCCTCTGCCACTCCCTTCTTCTTTTGCTGTCAATCTTTCCCAGCATCAAGGTCTTTTCCAATGAGTCACCTCTTCTCATCAGGTGGCCAAAGTATTAAATCTTCAGCTTCAGCATTAGTCATTCAACGAATATTCAGGGTTTATTTCCTTTAGGATTGACTGGTTTGATCTCCTCACTGCCCAAAAGGGACTCTCAAGAATCTTCTCTAGTACTATAGTTTGAAAGCATCAATTCTTTGGCACTCAGTCTTCTTTATGGTCCAATACTCACATACATACATGCCTACTGTGGAAAAATAGCTATGACTATATGGACCTTTGTTGGCAAAGTGATGTCTCTGCTTTGTAATATGCTATCTAGGTTTGTCATAGCTTTCCTCCCAAGGAGCAAGCATCTTTTAATTTCATGGGTTCTGTTACTATCCACAGTGATTTTGGAGTCCAAGAAAAGAAATCTGTCACTGTTTCCACATTTCCCTTTTTTTTTGCCCAGAAAGTGATGGGACTGGATGCCATGATCTTAGTTTATTGAATGTTGAGATTCAAGCCATCTTTCTCACTCTCCTCTTTCACCTCATCAAGAGGCTGTTTAGTTCCTCTTCATTTTCTGCCAACAGAGTGGCATCATCTTCATATCTGAGGTCGTTGATATTTTTCCCAGCTATCTTGGTTCCACCTTGTGATTCATCTAGCCCAGCATTTCTCATGATATGCTCTGCATATAAGTTAAATAAGCAGGGTGACAATACACAGCTTTAACATTTTTCTTTCCCAATTTTGAATCAGTCTGCTGTTCTATGTCTGGTTCTCACTATTGCTTCCTGACCTGCACACAGGTTTCTCAGGAGGTTTGATATTCCCATTTCTTTAAGAACTTTCCGAAGTTCATTGTGATCCACATACTCAAAACCTTTAGCATAGTCAATGAAGAAGAAGTAGATGTTTTCTAGAATCCTTTTGCTTTCTCTATGTTGCAAAAAATGTTGGCGATTTTGTCTCTTGTTCCTCTTCCTTTTTTAAATGCAGCCTATTCTTCTGGAAGTTCTTGGTTCATGTACTACTGAAGCCTAACTTGAAGGATTTTGAGCATAACCTTGTAGCATGTGAAATGAGCACAATTGTGTGGCAGTTTGAAATTATTTGGCAGTGGCCTTCTTTGGTATTGGAATGAAAACTGACCTTTTCCAGTCCTGTGGCCCCTGCTGAATTTTCCCAATTTGGAGTTATAGAGGTATTAGTAGAACTTAGATTCATTAGATAGAATTTTAAGATTAGGAACAAATATGTTATTGGCTTGGTCAAACACTTCTTGATTGTTCTGAATACTTGTGATCTATTCAGCAATGAAGAATCTGGAATGTGCAGAGAAGGTACAGGGAAAAAATAAATATCATGATTAAATATTCTCAGTAATAGAATCATAGTATCTCTGATTAAAATTTTAAAGGAGTAGAATGGTTTCACTTGAAAAAGAAAACACAGTGAAATAACTAAACATTATTCTTCAACATATATGAAGAAATATTACAAAATTCTTTATTTTGTAGTAATTAAAAAAGTAAAAGTACAATAAACCTGTTGTATTAATATTGAAGATTTCCATGCTGAGAGCATGTTTACACACTAGAACCACCACAGACATAACTTTGAAAACCCTTATTTTGAAAGACTTTTCAAGCAACACAGATCCTACCTTGCATAGACTATCTGAGGGAAAAAATGCTAATCCAACATGAAATTTTCCAAACCTAGGATTGTGTGATCATACATTAGTTACTGCTTTACATTTTATAAAAGATCATGAGTTTCAATCAACACTGACTTTGCTTTTCTAAGATCATACAGAGGAGGAAGCTAACTGGTTTAGCAAAATATCCCCTGCTTAGCTGTCTAGTCCCTGATGGACAGTTAATGTCGTTTTCTCTAAGGATGTGAAGGATGATCAAAGTGGACCCTCTGCCTTTGGAATTATAACCTGGGAGTTCTACTAATTTCATATGGCTGAAATTCATCTAACAGATGTTTTAATGAGCAAATTATAAAAAATAAGATCTATCTTTTTGCTGTCCATTATAGCTCTTCCTTTAAAAGAGAATTATACTTCACAAGGCAGTATCTATCAACAGAGATTATTTTTTTCTAATAGTTTAGATCATGAATGTTTCTAGCTCAGAAATTACTCTATCTTCTTGCTTATACTAGTTATTTCATAGATTTTCTTTTTCAAGAAATTCAGTAGAGATAAAATCATGCAAATTAAAACCACAATGAGATACCACTTCATGCTGGTCAGAATGGCTGCTATCAAAAAGTCTACAAACAAGATATGCTGGAAAGGGTGTGGAGAAAAGGGGACCATCTTACACTGTTGGTGGGATTACAAACTAGTACAGCCACAATGGAGAAGAGTCTGGAGATTCCTTTAAAAAACTGGACATAGAACTGCCATACAACCCAGGAATCCCACTGCTAGACATACACACTGAGTAAACCTGAACTGAGAGAGACACATGTACCCCAGTGTTCATCACAGCACTGTTTGCAATAGCTAGGACATGGGAGCAATCTAGATGTCCATCAGCAGGCAAATGGATAAAAAAGCTGTGGTACGTATACACAATGGAATATTACTCAGCTATTAAAAAGAAAGCACTTGACTCAGTTCTAATGAGGTGGATGAAACTGATGCTTATTATACAGAGTGAAGTAAGTCAAAAAGAAAAACACCAATATAGTATATTAACACATATATATGGAATTTCAAAACATGGTAACAATGACCCTATATGCGAGACAGCAAAAGAGACACAGAGATAAAAAACAGACTTTTGGACTCTGTGGAAATAGGAAAGGGTGGGATGATTTGAGAGAATAGCATTGAAACATGTATATTGTCATACATGAAAAAGATCTCCAGTCCAGGTTTGATGCATGAGACAGGGCACTCAGAGCTGGTGCACTGGGATGACCCTGAGTGATGGGATGGGGATGCAAGTAGGTGAGGGGGGTTCAGGATGGGGAACACATATACACCCATGGCTGATTCATGTGAATATATGACAAAAACCATCACAATATTGTAAAGTAATTAGTCTCCAATTAAATTAATTACTTAATTTTTAAAAATCATCATTATGTTTTTATTTCAATTTAAAAAATAATTCAAACAAATTAATATTTATGCTAAGAACTGTGGGAAACATAGGAAAAGTTCAAAAAATGACCAATTATTTCAAATCGCTAGTCTCATTTTGGATAAAAATCAATTATATACAAATTAAATATAGGAATAAAGCCAGTAGAAAACACAGGTTCTGTTATAAACTTCTGACTTCAAGAAACGTTTTAAGTCTATCCTTTGTATGCCACATACATGGTTAAAGAGATGTAGAAAGGAACAATAAATGAATGAATAAAGTGCTGCAGTTATTCAAGAGAGTCTATGTTACTAAATTTGAGAAATGAAATACAGGGAAAACTAAAGGACTCACATCACATATGGTATAAAGTAAAAAACGACTTGGCTTAAGAATTCACTTAGAATGTAATGATAAATTCTAACTTTTAAAGGTCTTGGAAAGCAAATTTTATAAAATTAGTAGTTAGCAGGAAAGCTAAGAAGGTAAGATTAGTCTAAGCCAGGAAAGGTCTTAACTCCATGCTGGGCAGCCTATATTTTATTCAGTGGGAAGGTTAGTCACTAGAGACATTTCACTGAAATCATCTCCTAGTCAATTCCTGAATACCTGACAAGGGGGAAAAGGGTGAGAAAAATAAAAAATGATGTCACACTTCTAACTCTGAATAACTGGAAAAAATGTCCCATGGGAGATAGAAACATGAAAATTAATAGATTAGGGTGAAAAGGCAGTTTGCATGGTTGATGCAGAAAGTGAAATTTTCCAATTTTTATAACATCCTTATCTTATTTTCCAAGAGTGTTTAACCTCTACCCATGTTTTTATTTCAAGCCATTTTCTTTTGCTTTTAATGTTATTGGAAATTTTGATACTAAAACAAATATATCATTTTTATTCAAATTTACTTTATACTGTTATTGCACCTCTAGTCTATCTAAAATGAAATTTTAAATGAATAAACTTAGACGTTCTTGAAGTTGTAAAAGAATTGTTCATTCATTTTGGAGTAGTTTTTATTCATATGAAGTCCAGAGTTGACATTCAGAAGTAATCTGAACAGTTTGTTTTATAACAATGGGGACTTTGTAGAAATAACATGGATTTGATTCCATGTTCCGTTGACAAAGATTCTTCTCATTTTCCTGAAAGAGAAAGACATTTGGTCACAAAGAGATAGTTATGAGGTGGAGGCCTAGTAATTTCATGTGTTAATTTCCACACTCAATAATAAACATCTATTTATGATGTGGCTGGAAAGCATTTATATATTCTGTGAGGAAGACAAAACTATGCTTGTCTGACATTTTAAAAATTTATTTAGGTATTAAAGCAATATTTGTAAAAATATACATAATGTGTATGAAAGAATAGAACAGATGTTATAGATACCTACTGAAGGAAGTTGACATAAAAGATGAGAAGCAACTTCAATTTGGTTCAATCACTCATTTGTGTCCAACTCTTTGCAACCCCATGGACTGCAGCATGCCAGGCTTCCTTGTCCATCACCAAATTCCTGGAGCTTGTTCAAGCTCATGTCCATCCAGTCAGTGATGCCATCCAACCATCTCATCCTTTGTTGTCCCTTTTTCCTCCTGCCTTCAATCTTTGCCAGCATCAGGGTCTTTTCCAATGAGTCAGTTCTTTGCATCAGGTAGCCAAAGTATCAGTGCTTCAGTTCAGCATCAGTCTTTTTTTTTTTTTTTAAATTTTAAAATCTTTAATTCTTACATGCGTTCCCAAACATGAACCCCCCTCCCACCTCCCTCCCCATAACATCTCCCTGGGTCATCCCCATGCACCAGCTCCAAGCATGCTGTATCCTGCATCAGACATAGACTGGCGATTCAATTCTTACATGATAGTATACATGTTAGAATGCCATGCTCCCAAATCATCCCACCCTCTCCCTCTCCCTCTGAGTCTTTCCAATGAATAGTCACGGTTGATTTCCTTTAGGATTGACTGGTTTGATTTCACAGCCCAAGGGATGGTCAAGAGTCTTCTTCAACATGACAATTCAAAAGCATAATTTCTCTTTATTCTAAATTATTTTTTACTAATACTTAGGGAAATATTAAGGTGATTTTCAAAAGTATCATTAATGTTGTTGATGCTTTTGAAAAGAAACAATATTTCCCTAAGTATTGGTAAAAAAATAATTAAAATATTTATTAGTGAGTTTTAAAGAGGATTATGAAGAATGGGGAGATGGGTACATGTGGATTCTTGTGGGGCCTCTGCAACCAGTTGTGAGATACTGGAATTGATAGCAATGATTTTAGCAAGACAAACTAATTTCTTATGAACTATTCTTCATCAGTTTTTACCATTTTACTTTTAACAAATATCACAGTATATTTTTAATCTTATTGTTGTTGTTAAGTCACTCAGTCATATCTGACTCTTTGCAACCCCATGGACTGAAGCACAGCAGGCCTTCCTGTCCTTCACCATCTCCCAAAGTTTGAACAACTTCATGACCATTGCATCAGTGATACCACCCAGCCATTTCATCCTCTAATGACCTCTTCTCCTTCTGCCCTCAATCTTACCCAGTATCAGGGACTTTTCCAATAGTCATCTGTTCTCATCAGGTGATCAAAATATTGGAGCTTCCACATCAGCATCAGTCCTTACAATATTCACAGTATTCAGGGTTGATTTCTTTTAATATTGACTGGTTTTATCTCCTTGCTGTCCAAGAGACTTTCAGGAGTCTTCTCCAATGCCACAGTTTGAATATTATTAAATCTTTCTAATTTAAAAGTCATTTGATGACTGGAAAGAAAAATATAAACCACGAGGTCAAACCCAGTGAGAAAAGATGAAAGATATGAGCTGAGCACAAAATCGGACTGGAGACTTCTTAAATCAATCAATTCAGTTGTTCAATAATGTCTGACTTTTTGTTACCCCATGGACTGCAGCACACCAGGCCTCACTGTCCATTGCCAACTCCTGGAGTTTACTCAAACTCATGTTCATTGAGTCGGTGATGCCATCCAATCATCTCATCCTCTGTTGCCCCCTTCTTCTCTTGCCTTCAATCTTTCCCAGCATCAGGGTCTTTCCAATAAGTCAGTTCTTCGCATCAGGTAGCCAAAATATTGGAGTTTCAGCTTCAACATCAGTCTTTCCAATGAATATTCAGGACTGATTTCCTTTAGGATGGACTAAAGGAAACTTTAAGAGACATTTTATGTCCAAAAAACAAACATGTTGGGTAAAGCTATGGCATTTCAGTGTATAGCTTTAAGTCTGTTAGCCTAACCTTGTCTAAACTAGGAAAGGATAACAGTTCATCAAAAGAATCACCTTTGTCCCCCATATTTCATAAAGATGCTTACACAATCCAATTACATAATTACATATATTCTCAGCAGCAACTTTGTGAAATATATGAAGTCTTCCACATATGGTGGCTTGTTTCTTGTATAAGCCTTTGGTAGACACTTTGAACAAAACTTAAATGCAATTATACGAGGAAATAAAGTGGTTATGGTAGCTTTCTGATTATCTAGAAACACTGGAAGGAAGCCTGAAGAATTGTGAAGGAGTAAGTAGTTGACAGCTTAGACAATTATCTTAGGCAAATATCAACTATCTAAGCAAGTTTAAGGTAGGAGTTTTATGGTAACACTTAAGTGAAGTTCTAGTGAGAGTCTGAAGGGCAGGGATTCTACATTACTTTCTGAAAAAGCACCTCTATTCTCTAGATGTCAGCCATGTTGTTAATAAGACGTTTCACTGTGAAAATTAAAACTTATTAATTCATTCACTAAGGCAACACATACTATTTGGTAGTATATATTTTTGGCCATTCTATTCATCACCAGAAGTTGAGGCATCCCAGTGCAGTATGAAAATTTTTGTCTGGAAGGAATTCTAAATGGGTAAAAGATTATTTAAATGAAATCTAGAAGTTTTATATGTCTTTGTCTAAAAGATCTGACAGAAGATCTTGAAGAAATATTACGTACCATCAATGCAGTAAAACCTGTTTACTCTCTTAAGGATTTTAATCTGACTGAAATTCCATTGTCATTAATCTGCTAGTTAACTCAGTGTCCAAGTAGAGTGATGGAAGTGTGTACATTTCACCTGCTCTTTATTTCTCTCTCTCTGTTTCATACTAGAGAGTTATGACAATGTAGTCTTTTGAGTGAATTTCTGAATACCTCTAAATGAGAAAACATTGTTATGTAGCATAAGTACAAGCAAGTAAGTGTAAAAATCAGAAGCCTCTAAAAGGAAAATTCTTTCCAAAACTGAACCAGGAAGTAGTAGAACATCTTAACAGACCCATCACAAGCATGGAAATTGAAACTGTAATCAGAAATCTTCCAGCAAACAAAAGCCCAGGTCCAGACGGCTTCATAGCTGAATTCTACCAAACATTTAGAGAAGAGCTAACACCTATCCTACTCAAACCCTTCCAGAAAATTGCAGAGGAAGGTAAACTTCCAAACTCATCCTGTGAGGCCACCATCACCCTAATACCAAAACCTGACAAAGATGCCACACAAAAAGGAAAACTACAGCCCAATATCACTGATGAACATAGATGCAAAAATCCTTAACAAAATTCTAGCAATCAGAATCCAACAACACATTAAAAAGATCATACACCATGACCAAGTGGGCTTTATCCCAGGGATGCAAGGATTCTTCAATATCCACAAATCCATCAATGTAATTCACCACGTTAACAAATTGAAAAATAAAAGCCATATGATTATCTCAACAGATGCAGAGAAAGCCTTTGACAAAATTCAACATCCATTTATGATAAAAACTCTCCAGAAAGCAGGAATAGAAGGAACATACCTCAACATAATAAAAGCTACATATGACTAACACACAGCAAACATTATCCTCAATGGTGAAAAATTGAAAGCATTTCCCCTAAAGTCAGGAACAAGACAAGGGTGTCCACTTTCACCGCTACTATTCAACATAGTTCTGGAAGTTTTGGCTGCAGTAATCAGAGCAGAAAAAGAAATAAAAGAAATCCAAATTGGAAAAGAAGAAGTAAAATTCTCACTGTTTGCAGATGACATGATCCTCTACATAGAAAACCCTAAAGACTCCACCAGAAAATTACTAGAGCTAATCAACGAATATAGTAAAGTTGCAGGATATAAAATCAACACACAGAAATCCCTTGCATTCCAATACACTAATAATGAGAATGTAGAAAAAGAAATTAAGGAAACCATTCCATTCACCATTGCAACGAAAAGAATAAAGTGCTTAGGAATATATCTACCTAAAGAAACTAAAGACCTATATATAGAAAACTATAAAACACTGGTGAAAGAAAGCAAAGAGGACACTAATAGATGGAGAAATATACCATGTTCATGGATCGGAAGAATCAATATAGTGAAAATGAGGATACTACCCAGAGCAATTTACAGATTCAGTGCAATCCCTATCAAGCTACCAGTGGTATTTTTCACAGAGCTAGAAAAAATAATTTCACAATTTGTATGGAAATACAAAAAACCTCGAATAGCCAAAGCAATCTTGAGAAAGAAGAATGGAACTGGAGGAATCAACCTGCTTGACTTCAGGCTCTACTACAAAGCCGCAGTCATCAAGACAGTATGGTAGTGGCACAAAGACAGAAATAAAGATCAGTGGAACAAAATAGAAAGCCCAGAGATAAATCCACACACCTATGGACACCTTATCTTCGACAAAGGAGGCAAGAATATACAATGGATTAAAGACAATCTCTTTAACAAGTGGTGCTGGGAAAACTGGTCAACCACTTATAAAAGAATGAAACTAGAACACTTTCTAACAAAATACACAAAAATAAACTCAAAATGGATTGAAGATACAAACGTAAAACCAGAAACTCTAAAACTCCAAGAGGAGAACATAGGCAAAACGCTCTCTGACATACATCACAGCAGGATCCTCTATGACCCACGTCCCAGAATATTGGATATAAAAGCAAAAATAGACAAATGGGATCTAATTAAAATTAAAAGCTTCTGCATAGCAAAGGAAACTATAAGCAAGCTGAAAAGACAGCCTTCAGAATGGGAGAAAATAATAGCAAATGAAGCAACTGATGAACAACTAATCTCAAAAATATACAAGCAACACCTGCAGCTCAATACCAGAAAAACAAACGACTCAATCAAAAAATGGGCCAATGAGCTAAATAGACATTTCTCCAAAGAAGACATACAGATGGCTAATAAACACATGAAAAAATGTTCAACATCTCTCATTATCAGAGAAATGCAAATCAAGACCATAATGATGTACCATTTCACACCAGTCAGAAGGGCTGCTACCCAAAAGACTACAAGCAATAAATGCTGGAGAGGGTGTGGAGAAAAGGGAACCCTCTTAAACTGTTGGTGGGAATGCAGACTAGTACAGCCACTATGGAGAATAGTGTGACGATTCCTTAAAAAGTGGAAATAGAACTGCCTTATAACCCAGAAATCCCACTGCTGGGCATACACACCGAGGAAACCAGAATTGAAAGAGACACGTGTACCCCAATGTTCATGGCAGCACTGCTTATAACAGCCAAGACATAGAAGCAACCCAGCAGATGAATGGATAAGAAAGCTGTGGTACATATACACAATGGAGTATTACTCAGCTATTAAAAAGAATACATTTGAATCAGTTCTAATGAGGTGGATGAAACTGGAGCCGATTATACAGAGTAAAATAAGCCAGAAAGAAAAACACGAATACAGTATACTAATGCATATATATGGAATTTAGAATGGTGGTAACAATAACCCTGAATGCGAGACAGCAAAAGAGACAGAGATGTATACAACAGACGTTTGGACTCTGCGGGAGAGGGAGAGGGTGGGATGATTTGTGAGAATGGCATTGAAACATGTATAATATCATGTAAGAAATGAATCACCAGTCTAGGTTCGGCACAGGATACAAGATTCTAGGGGCTGGTGCACTGGGATGACCCAGATGGTATGAGGAGGGAGGTGGGAGGGAGGTTCAGGATTGGGAACTCATATACACCCGTGGCAGATTCATGTTGATGTATGGCAAAATCAATACAGTATTGTAAAGTAAAATAAAGTTTAAAAAAAAAAAGACAAAAAAAATAAATAAAAGGAAAATTCTTTTCTTTCCTGTTAGAGACTCACATATAGACTAGAGATAAATACAGTAAGCATCAATTCTAAAAGTAATAAAATTTTATTCATTATTCCTTCTCATCAGCTGTACCAAAGGTCTTTGTTGATTAACAGAAAGACACATCTCTCCTTTGTTCACAATTACAATCAACTGCATAATTAGGCATCTATGATACACAGTACTATATATATAAAATAGATAAACAAGGACCTAGTGTAAGAACAGGCAATTATACTCAATATCTTGTAATAATCTATAATAGAATGTAAAAACTACATAATTATATATACATATATATATAATAGAATCACCTTTCTTTATACCTGAGACTACATTATAAATCAAATATATTTCAATATATTTAAATTAACTAAATCAAAATCAACAAAATAAAATATATTAAGTCCTTCATTTTTTATTGCCTTTTAAAAATTCACACAATATGGACACACACATTGCTGATATTACAGCCCCAGAAACAATATTGACAAAATTTCCTTTTAAATAATTTATTCATTTAAAAAGAGTTTCTTTAAATGTGACAAACTATAATTTGTTTCCTCAGTATAATTAACCACTGTGACTTTATATTTCATCTGTCTTAACATCCACATTAATGAATTCACCTTCTGTCCTGCTTTAAACATGATATTGAAAGGGTTTTATACATCATTGCTTCTTAGCATGCCTCAGATAATAGACCCTACTGCAATAACTTATATAATACTTCTCTGAGAAATTTCTCAAGGAATAGTTTGTCTCAAACTCATATTGTTTCAGTGAAGTCATTATCAACATTGAAGATGTTTTAACAAAGAAATATATGAAATCCCAGAAATTGAAAGTGAAGTTTTTATATAAAGCCAACAGACATTTAGTATTATTTCATGTAGCCTCAAGTTTCTTTAACATTAATGTTATACATTCTTTACTTTCTATTATTAAATAAATGAAAATTAGCTCTTTGTGAATTTATGTATAACAGAATAGTACATAAATGTCAATCTACTGAGATATTCTGATTTTTCTAGACAGTTATTCTACCTTTGCTAACTCTCTGAGTCTTCTGTGGATTAAAGATCATGTGCAAATAAAACCTTTTTAATGTTGCTTAGAATCCTGGTTTCAGAATTTCTGTTATATTTTGGGGAAACTGTGAATCAGAGCCTTTTCAATGGTGACAAACACAGGTGTTCGACTGTGTGTTGAAGGTTCTCTACACAAAGCCAACATTGGTGATATTTCAAATGTTAAGTTTGGAAGTGGATGTCTTTCTGCTTTATAATGATACAGAAAATTCTACATCATTTGGAGCCAAAAGGAGGAAAAATTAGCTCCAAATGATGTAGAGGTTTCTGTACTTTTCCAAGGATTAGTTTGAGTGGTTCCTCAGTGTTGTTAGTCTGAAGTCAAAATGGCCATGTGTTTAAATGCATTACTCCTCATGTTTATAGTCAGATAAGAGTTAGAAAAGTAGAAAATCAGCCTCAACTATTAAAAAAAAAAAAAAAAACCACAGTCAAACAATTTTGTATTGCATTCAGATCTTGACCTAAGTATGTCACTCTCATATGATTGAACAAAGAATGTAAACATCTCCATTCTGAAATGCCTGAGAATGCATTATTATATAGTGATGCTGCTTTTCTGTCACTTGTGCCATGACACAAAAACTCACATTAAATTATTAAAAATAAATTCTAGAGTAAGATTGAATTTTACACTATGAGATAAGATTGAAGTGTATAATGGATGTACCTAGAAGGATAATTAAATTATTCTCTTGAATTGAGTCATGGCACTTTAGGACTGCTCTTCAATTAATCTTCTCACCCTTAAAAACAAACACTTCTTGGAACTTCTTTTTTTCTTTTTTTTCCTTAATAAAGTTTTTTTTTTTTTTTAATGTGGACCATTTAAAAAATGTTTATTGAAATTTTCACAATATTGCTTCTATTTTCTTCTGACTTTCTGGCAGTGAGGCATGTAGGATCTTAGTTCCTTGACCAAGAATTCCCTGACCCCCAACATTGGAAGGTGAAGACTGAAACACTGAATTGCCAGGAAAGTCCCTTCCTGGTACAATTTTCTGTTTGTTTGTTTTTTGTTTGTTTGTTTGTTTCCTCTTCTCTGCATTTCAGGGTTGTCTTCCTGACATATCCTAGCCTGAAACTATTAGATGTGTGATGTGTAATGAAATATGTGACTAAACTGTGATTAAACTGTTTTATTGTCAAGTTAACTTAGATAACCTTCTCAACCTGAAAATGTCAGCCAGTACCTACTTTGCAAGTTAGACTAAATGTTAGCTAATTTAATGACCTTATAGTTCAGTTCAGTTCAGTCATTCAGTCATATACAACTCTTTGCAACCACAGGGACTGCAGCATACCAGGCTTCCCTGTCCATCACCAACTCCCGAAGCATGCTCAAAGTCACGTCCATTGAGTTGGTGATACCATATAACCACTTCATTCTCTGTTGTCCCCTCTCTTCCCACCTTCAATCTTTCCCAGCATGAGGGTCTTTTCCAATGAGTCAGTTCTTCACATCAGGTGGCCAAAATATTGGAGCTTCAGCTTCAGCATCAGTCATTCCAATGGATAGCCAGGACAGATTTCCTTTAGAATTGATGGTTTGATCTCCTTGCAATCCAAGGGACTCTCAAGAGTCTTCTCCAATACCATAGTTCAAAAACATCAATTCTTTGGTAATCAGCCTTCTCTATGGCCCAGCTCTCACATCCATACAAGATTACTGGGAAAACCATAGCTTTGACTATATCAACCTTTGTCAGTAAAGTAATGTCTCTGTTTTTTAATATGCTGTCTAGTTTGGTCATAGTTATCACTTTATAGATATCATTCAGGAGACCTTATCTGTGGCTTATGACAATATGAAAATTTGTTTTAAAATAGGTTTTCTTAATATAATTCTGCCCTTTATCAGTTAGTATTCTGTCATAGAAGTTGAAAAAATAGAAAAAAGTATATATTTATTTTAAGAGCATTTAATAGGAATTTACATAACAGTAGGAGCTGGTTAAAAAATGTCGTTAGGGCCACTATCTTTGAATATGATTTTAGACTTTAAATCCACAGGACAAGCATCTGGGACAAGAAGATGGATGCAAAGTGGGAAAGAGCAAGCTATAACTCACAAGCGTCTGCTGACACCAAGTGAAATGGATTGGAAGTCATGTTAGTTCATGCTTTTCAATGCTTTCAACTTTGGTGATATAGGTGTCATTCAGGAGAAGCTGGGGCCCATCATGATCACAGAACTAAACACATAGATGGTCCAGAAGAGGTTAAAGGAGGATTAATAGATAAGAAGTGCTATGCATGATCTGCAGAGGCAACTGATGACTCTGCTCATACTTCCCAATAAGAAACAGCATGGAGGAGAACAAGATGGTGGAGAAGTAGGTGGACTGTATGTAGATCTCTCTTTATGGATTCATCAGGAATACCTTCAGACACAGAAGTTCATGCAGAACACCAGCTAAGAGCAGACGGGAGTACCTGACTGGCAGAAAATAATATAGAATCATGCAAAATTTGGTAGGATGAAAGAACTAGGGGGAAAAACAGGAATGTTAGTAGGACTGGACCTGCCCCTGGTGGGTGGGGGAACTGAAGCAGGGGTCCAATCCCCACATCAAGGCAATTGTCTGAATCAGAGGATAAACGTTTAAGGCTGTAAATGAAACAGTTGATCTGTGGCAAGGTAAATGGAATGAGAATCAGAGAGTCCTTGCCATAGCCATACATACCCTAGACAGGAATGCTGGTCCCCTGGAAGGTGCAGCTGATGAGAGCTCGATTTTAGGGACTGTGGAACAATGCCTGGTCAAGGACTGCTGTTGACTGCAGAGAGACAGATTGAGGGGATGTGAGGAAGGAGATAATGGTGGGAAATGACAGTGGAGGAAAGCTGGGCAGCCATGAAAGCAAGGGGATACTGCTGAGTCATGCATAGGGGGTAGACCCATAACCATAGCCTCTCTCTCCCCACACGCCAGAATTGGCAGCTGAACAATACAGAGGCTGGCCCATCAAATGCCTGATGCACTGAACTACAGAGTAGGACCCTTCCCTCTAGGGTGCTCCTTTGAGTGACTGATGCCCCAAACTACAAAGAAAGACCCCACTCAGGGTGCCCCTTTAAGTGCCTGACACTTCCATCTACAGAGTAGCCAGGGGGCCCCTCTATGTGCCTGAAGCACCAAACAACAGAGAAGGATCCCAGGCAAGGGAGCCCCCTAAGTGCCTGAATGGGCAGAGCTATGGGAAAAACTGAGCAAAGAGGCCTTCACCAGCTACAAGAGGCTCAAAAAGAAAAAAAAAAAAAAAAAAGACTCTGATAGGTTCATAACTCCTGCAGTGAAGGCAGGTTGTGTCCCTGCACATTATGCACCTCCAGGGTCCCTGCAAGCCAAGCAGCTTTACCACCTTCAAGCACAACTCTCACTAGGGCAGAGCTGCCACAGGCAAAAAAGTCTTGTGTTTACGCATGCAGGGTAGCTTTGGTCATGTTCAACTCTTTTTGACTCTGTAGACAATGACTGCCAGGCTTCTCTGTCAGGGAGGGGGGTTCTCCAGGTAAGAATACTGGAGTGTATTGGCCAATACTAGTTGCCACTCTCCTTTAGAGCACTATATTTCCTGCTTCCTTAGCTGCCAACTCCCTTGAGTACCTGGTCCTGCCAGAAACTCTGCAACCCAGACAGCTGTACCACCTCCACACATGGCCTTCACAGGGGCAAACGCAAGTCCTCCAGGACAGCCTCAGGAGCAAACCAAGTGGACCATCCACGTGCAGAGGTGGAAATAAAACCATAAGTGAAACCCAGGGCAATGTGTCTAAGGAAGAAGACCCAAAATCTTCCCAACAGCTGTACAAGCTGAAGATTAAATTCACATGATCAACTAGGCAGACTCTGTGTCTATAGAATATATAAAAGGTCATTGAGAGCTCCCACAAAAGAAAACAAACTAGTCCTATAGCTGTGGACATTGGAGGAAACAACCCACAGGATTAGGACCAGATTAGAATCTGAGCTGTCCCCACAGCAGGCCCAGAGATCAGCACAGTTTGGGGGAGCATCTTAAGGAAGTGAGGTGGACTGTGACTCCCAGCAAAGGAAAGGACTCTAACAGCAATGACTCAAGACTCAGTCACATTTTTTATTGTTGTTATAAACCTCTGCCTCTACATTAGGCATTTGCAACTCTGTGGAATTTTCCTTTATTTATTTACTATTTCTTTTTTTAATTTAATTTTTTTTTATTTTTAAGGCTTTTATTATATTTTCTATTATTTCACTCCTTTGTTTGCTTTTCCTACTTTTATTTTCCCCTTGTAATTAATCTTTAACATATATAAATCTTCTTTATCTACCTTGATTTAACTTTTCATATCTATTCTTTCTTTCTTTTATTTCTCTCCTTTCCTCTCAACATATTTGTTAGTTTTACTTTTTATTGGTTTATTACTCAATTGACACCTTGCTTTAATTTTGGTTTTGAGTTTGTGCTTTAGTAAAGTGCTTTTGTTCTGGAGATATAAATTTTGGTATCCTTTGTTTGCCAGGTCAATCTATTGTACTTTACATTTGTTGGACTGTTTTGATTTTGTTTATAGGTGTATATGTATATTTGTATATTCAATCACACTTTTTATTGTTGTCATAAACCTCTGCCTCTACATTGGGCTTTTGCAGTTCTGAGCTGTCGTTTTTTTCCCCTATTTTTTCTTTATTCTTTCATTTTTGTGTGTTCTCTTTTTATCACTTTGAGTTTTTAAATTTATTATATTTTTTGCTATATTTATTTCTTTGTTTGCCTTTCCTACTGTTCTTTTCCCCTTGCAGGCAATATTTAATGTATATAAATATTCTTCATGTACCTCTATTTAACTCTGCATACCTATTCTTTCTTTCTTTTCCTCTCAACATATTTGTTAGTTTTGTTTTCATTGCTTTATTCACTCTTGGCACTTTGCTTTAGTTTTGTTTTCCAATTTGTACTTTAGTTAGCTTTGTTCTTAACTGGTAAATATAATTTTTTGTTTCCTTTGTTTGACAGGTCAATCTACTGTATTTTATTTCTGTGGACTGTTTTTACTTTACTCATGGGTGTATATGTATATGTGTATACTCCAATACTTTAATTATTATTTTCCCTATTTTGTAATTGTATTTAATCTGGGATTCATCTTTGGTTTCTCAGTTTTGGATATTTGTTTTAATCTCCCTTTATGCCATAATCACTTGTGGGATCTCCATTCTTGACCAGAGATCAAACCCTGAGCCTTTGGAGTGGGAGAACTGACTCCAAGACCCTAGACTACCAAAGAACTAACCATAGGAATTATCAAATAGTGAGAACTCACACAAAGGAAACCACTTGAACACAAGACAAAGCATCACCCAACCACCAGTAGCACCCTGTGCAGGACGCCTCATCTAAACAACAAATAAAAAAGTACAAATCCAATCATTAGCAGACAGGATTACCACTTCTATCAGCCCAGCTCATCAGAGGAAAAACAAACGAATAAGCAAAAACTCAGTAAAAATGTCACCCTATACAAAGCTTACACAAACTACTGGATCAATCTTAAGAGGTCAGAAACCAATAGGAAGAAAGAATTTAACCTTCTTCAAGGAAAGAATTCAACTTTCCTTGAAACCTGGGAAAAGGAGACCTCAAACAAAATAAATTTTTAAAAATAAAAATGCAGAGAAATAATACACAAATGAAGAAATAAACTAGAAGTACAGAAGTCCAAATAAATGAAGAAGAAATAGGCAAATCACCTGAAAAATAATTCAGAATAATGATGGCAAAGATGATCAAAAACCTTGAAAACAAAATGAAGAAAAAGCAAGAATCAATTAACAAAGAACTAGAAGAATTAAAGAAAAAATATACAGAGACAAATAACACAATTACTGACATTAAAAATACTCTAAGATGAATCAAAAACAGAATATCTGAACCAGAAGAATAAATCAGTGAGCTGGAAGATAAAATGGTGGAAATAACTTCCGGAGAGCAAAATAAAGTAAAAAGAATGAAAAGAACCGAGGATAGTCTCAGAGACCTCTGGGACAATGTCAAAAGCACCAACACTCGAATTATAAGGGTCCCAGAAGAAGAAAAGAAGATGAAAGGATGTGAGAAAATTTTTGAAGAAATTATAGTTGAAAATTTCCCCAACATGGAGAAAGAAATAGTCAATCAACTCTCAGAAGCACAAAGAGTCCAATACAGGATTAACCCAAGGAGAAACACACCAAGACACATACTGACAAAACTAATAAAGAAAGAAAATGAAAAGCAGCAAGGGAGAAGCAACAAGTAGCATACAAGGGAAATCCCATACGCTTAGCAGCTGATCTGCCAGCAGAAACTCTGCAGATCAGAATGGAATGGGAGGATATGTTCAAAGTACTGAAAGGGAAAAATCTGCAATCAATATTACTGTACTATGCAAGGATCTCATTCAAAATTGATGGAGAAATAAAAAGCTTTTCAGACAAGCAAAATTTAAGAGAATTCAGTACCCAGACAAGCTTTACAACAAATGTTAAAGGGACTTATATAGTCAAGAAATACAAGAGAAGAAAAAAGATCTACAAAATCAATCCCAAACAATTTTAAAAAGTCAATAGGAACGTGTAGATCAATAACTAATTTAAATGCAAGTGGATTAAATGCTCCAACCAAAAGACAGACTGGCTGAATGGACACAAAAACAAGACACATATATATGCTGTCCACAGAAACCCACTTCAGACCTAAGGACTGAAAGTGACAGGATGGAAAAATATATTCCATGCAAACGGGAAGCAAAAGAAAGCAGGAGTAGCAGTCCTCATATCAGAGAAAATAGACCTTAAAATAAAGAAGATTACAAACGATAAGGAAGGATACTACATAATGATCAAGGGATCAGTTCAAGAGGAAGACATAACAATTGTAAATATCTATGCACCCAACAAAGGAGCACCTCAATACATAAGACAAACACTAACAGACATAAAAGAAGTTGACAGTAACGCAATAATAGGAGAAAATTTTAACGCCCCACTCAGACCAATGGACAGATCATCAAAACAGAAAATTAATAAGAAAACACAAGTCTTAAATGATACATTAGATGAGATGGATCTCATTGATATAATCAGGACATTCCATCCAAATGCAGAAGAATACACCTTATTCTCAAGTGCACATAGAACATTCTCCAGGATAGAACTTGATCAAACCTCAGTAAACTTAACAAACTGAAACCATATCAAGCATTTTCTCTGACAACAATGCTATGCAATTAGATATCAATTACAATTAAAATACTATAAGAAACAAAAGCACATGGAAATCAAATAACACATTTCTAAATAACCAACAGGTAATTGAAAAATCAAAAGGGAAATAAAAAAATTTCTAGCAACAAATGACAATAAAAACACAACTCAAAACCTATGGGATGCAGCAAAAGCAGTTCTAAGAGGGAAGTTTATAGTGATGCAATCCTACCTCAAGAAACAAGGAAAACATTGAATAGATAACCTAACATTACACCTAAAACAACTGGAAAAAGAAGAAAAAAAGTCCCCCAAAATTAGTAGAAACAGAGAAATTGTAAAGACCGAGCAGAAACAAATGAAAAAGAAATGAAAGAAACAATAGTAAAGGTTAATAAAACTAAAAATTGGTTCTTTGAGAAGGTAAAATTGACAAGCCTTTAGCCAGACTCATCAAGAAAAAAAGAGAGAAGAATCAAATCAACAAAATTAGAAATGAAAAAGGAGAGGTTACAACAGAGCAGAAATGCAAAGGATTATAAGAGACTATATGAACAACAACATGGCAAAAAATTTAAGCACCACTTTACTAGCATGTGAGATGAGTTCAGTTATGTGGTAGTTTGAACATTTTTTGGCATTGCCTTTCTTTGGGATTGGAATGAAAACTGACCTTTTCCAGTCCTGTGGCCACTGTTGAGTTTTCCAAATTTGCTGACATATTGACTGTGGAACTTTTACAGCCTCATCTTTGAGGATTTGAAAAAGCTCAACTGGAATTTCATAATCTCTACTAGCTTTGTTCATAGTGATGCTTCCTAAGGCCCACTTAACTTCACATTCCAGGATGTCTGGCTCTAGGTGAGTGATCATATCATTGTAATTATCTCGGTCATGAAGATCTTTCTTGTACAGTTCTTCTGTGTTTTCTTGCCACCTTTTCTTAATATCTTCTGCTTCTGTTAGGTCCCAACCATTTCTGTCCTTCATTGAGTCCATTGTTGCATGAAATGTTCCCTTGGTATCTCTAATTTTCTTGAAGAGATCTCTAGGCTTTCCCATTCTATTGTTTTCCTCTATTTCTTTGCACTGTTCACTGAGGAAAGCTTTCTTATCTCTCCTTTCTATTCTTTGGAACTCTGCATTCAAATGGATATATCTTTCCTTTTCTCCTTTACTTTTTGCTTCCCTTCTTTCAAAGCTATTTATAAGGCTTCCTCAGAGAGCCATTTTGCTTTTTTACATTTCTTTTTCTTGGGGATGGTCTTGAATCTTGTCTCCTGTACAATGTCACAAACCTCCATCCATAGTTCATCAGGCACTCTGTCTATCAGATCTAGTCCCTTAAATCTATTTCTCACTTCCACTGTATAGTAACAGGGATATGATTTAGGTCATAACTGATTGGTCTAGTGGTTTTCTCCACTTTCTTCAATTTCAGTCTGAATTTGGCAATAAGGAGTTCCTCATCTGAGCCACAGTCAGCTCCCAGTCTTGTTTTTGCTGACTGTATAGAGCTTCTCAATATTTGACTGCAAAGGGTATAATCAATCTGATTTCAGTGTCCAACAGCTGACGATATCCATATATAGAGTCTTCTATTGTGTTGTTGGAAGAGGGTATTTGCTACGACCAGTGCATTCTCTTGGCAGAACTCTATTAGACTTTGCCCTGCAAGTATTCCAAGGTCAAATTTGCCTGTTATTGCAGGTGTTTCTTGACTTCCTACTTTTGCATTCCAGTCCCCTATAATGAAAAGGACATCTTTTTTTTGGTGTTAGTTCTAGAAGGTCTTGTAGGTTTTCATAGAACTGTTCAGCTTCAGATCCTTCAGCATTACTGGTCGAGGCATAGACGTCCATTACCATGATATTAATTGGTTTGCCTTGGAAACAAACAGAGATCATTCTTGTTTTAGAAAAGTCAGAGGAATCGGAGATCAAATTGCCAACATCCACAGGATCATTGAAAAAGCAAGAGAGTTCCAGAAAAAAACATCTATTTCTGCTGTATTGACTAAGCCAAAGCCTTTGACTGTATGGATAACAATAAACTGTGGAAAATTCTGAAAGAGATGGGAATACCAGACCACCTGACCTGCCTCTTGAGAAACCGATATGCAGGTCAGAATGCAACAGTTAGAACTGGACATGGAACAATAGACTGGTTCCAAATAGGAAAAGGAGTAAGTCAGGCGGTATATTGTCACCTTATTTATTTAACTTAAATGCAGAGTACATCATGAGAAGCGCTGGGCTGGAGGAAGAACAAGCTGAGATCAGGATTGCCGGGAGAAATATCAATAACATCAGATATGCAGATGACACCACCATTAAGGCAGAAAGTGAAGAAGAATTAAAGGGCCTCTTGGTTAAAATGAAAGAGGAGAGTAAAAATATTGGCTTAAAGGTCAACATTCAGAAAACTAAGATGATGGCTACCGTCCCATCACTTCATGGGAAATAGATGGGGAAAAAGTGGAAACAGTGGCTAACTTTATTTTTCTGGACTCCCAAATCACTGTGGATGGTGTTTGCAGTCATGAAATTAAAAGACACTTAAAAGAACGTTATGACCAACTTAGACAGCATATTAAAAAGCAGAGACATTATTTTGCCAACAAAGGTCTGTCTAGTCAGGGCTATAGTTTTTCCAGTGGTCATGTATGGATGTGAGAGTTGGTCTGTAAGGAAAGCTGAGTGCCAAAGATTTGATGCTTTTGAACTGTGGTGCTGGAGAAGACTTGAGAGTCACTTGGACTGCAAGGAGATCCAACCAGTCCATCTTAAAGGAGATCAGTCCTGGGTGTTCATCAGAAGGACTGATGTTGTAGCTGAAACTCCAATACTTTGGCCACCTGATGCGAAGAGCTGACTCATTTGAAAAGACCCTGATGCTGGGAAAGATTGAGAGTGGGAGGAGAAGGGGATGACAGAGGATGAGATTGTTGGATGGCATCACCGACTCAGTGGACATGGGTTTGGGTGAACTCCAGGAGTTGGTGATGGACAGGGAGACCTGGTGTGCTGCAGTTCATGGAGCTGCAAAGAGTTGGACACGACTGAGTGACTGAACTGAAATGAACTGATATGGCAAAAAAAAAAAAAAAAGACTGAACCAGGAAGAAATAGAAATTATGAACAATCCAATTACAAGCACTGAAACTGAAGATGTGAACAAAAAATTTCCCAAAACAATAAAACAAAACGCCAGGACCAGATGACCTCACGGGAGAATTCTATCAAACATTTAGAGAACTAATGCCTATCAAGCAACAGTTAGAACTGGACATGGAACATCAGACTGGTTCCAAATCGGGAAAGGAGTACGTCAAGGCTGTATATTGTCACCCTGCTTATTTAACTTATATGCAGAGTACATCATGAGAAACGTTGGACTGGAAGAAATACAAGCCAGAATCAAGATTGCTGGGAGAAATATCAATAACCTCAGAGATGCAGATGACACCACCCTTATGGCAGAAAGTGAAGAGGAACTAAAAAGCCTCTTGATGGGAGTAAAAGTGGAGAGTGAAAAAGTTAAGCAAACAGAATTCATCAACACATCCTAAAGCTCATTCAGAATAAGCAAGTTGCGTTTATTCCGGAGATGCAAGGATTCTTCAATATATGCAAGTCAATCAATGTGATACACCATATTAACAAATTGAAAAAAAAAAACATATTATCTTCTCAACAGATGCAGAAAAATCTTTGAAAAATCCAACACATATTTATGACTAAAATTCTTCAAAAACAGGCATAGAAGTACCTACATCAACACAGTTAAAGCCATATTTGATAAGCCTACAGCAAACATTATTCTTTTGGTGAAAAACTGAAAGCATTCCCTCTAAGATCAAGAACAATACAAGGATGTCCACATTTACCACTATTATTCAACATAGATGTGGAAGTCCTAGCTACAACAATCAGAGAAGAAAAATAAATAAAATAAATCCATATCAGAAAAAAAGTAAATCTCTCACTGTTTGAAGATGACATGATACTGTATGTGAAAAACCCTAAAGATAGTATCAGAAAATTACTAGAGCTACTCAGTGAATTTAGCAAAGTTGAAGGATACAAAATCAATACACAGAAATCACATGCATTTCTATATACTAACAATGAAAACTCAGAAGAGAAATTAATTAATCCCATTCACCATTGCAACAGAAAGAATTAAATACCTAGGCATAAACTTACCTAAGGAGACAAAAGAATTGTACACAGAAAATTATAAGACACTGATGAAACAAATCAAAGATTTCTCTGATGGAGAGATATTCCATGCTTCTGGGTAGGAAGAAATAATACTATGAAAATGACTGTACTACCAAATGCAATCTACAGAATCAATACAATCCCTATCAAATTACCAATGTCATTTTTCACAGAACTAGAACAGAAAATTTCACAATTCATATGGAAACACAAAAGATCCAGAATAGCCAAAGCAGTCATGAGAAAGAAGCTAGAGCTAAAGGAATCAAACTTCCTGAATTCAGATTATACTACAAAGCTACAGTCATCAAGACAGTATGGTATTGGCACCTAAAACAGAAATATAGGACAATGGAACAAGATAGGAAGACCAGAAATAAACGCATGCACCTCTCAGTTCAGTTCAGTTCAGTTCTTTAGCTCAGACATATCTGACTCTGTGACTCCATCGACTGCAGCATACCAGGACTCCCTGCCCATCGTCAACTCCCAGAACCTACTCAAACTCATGTTCATTGAGTCAGTCATGCCATCCAACCATCTCATCCTTGGTTGTTCTCTTCTCCACTGCCTTCAATCTTTCCCAGCATCGGGGTCTTTTCAAATGAGTCAGCTCTTCGCATCAGGTGGCCAAAATATTGGAGTTTCAGCTTCAACATCAGTCCTTCCGATGAACACCCAGGACTGATCTCCTTTAAGATGGACTGGTTGGATCTCCTTGCAGTTCAAGGGACTCTCAAGTCTTCTCCAACACTACAGTTCAAAAGCATCAATTCTTTGGCACTCAGCTTTCTTTGCAGTCCAAATCTCACATCCATACATGACCACTGGAAAAAACATAGCCTTGACTAGACAGACCTTTGTTGGCAAATTAATGTCTCTGCTTTTTAATATGCTGTCTAGGTTGGTCATAACTTTCCTTCCAAGGAGTAGTAGTAGTGGTAGTTTGTTGCTCAGTCATGTCCGAATCTTTGTGATCCCATGGACTGTAGCCTACCAGGCTCCTCCATCCATGGGATTCTCCAGGCAAGAGTACTGGAGTGGGTTGCCATTTCCTTCTCCAGGGGATCTTCCCGACACAGGGATCGAACCCGGGTCTTCCACATTGCAGTCAGACGCTTTAACCTGTGAGCCACCAGGGAAGCCCGTAAGTATCTTTAATTTAATGGCTACAATCACCATCCACAGTGATTTGGGAGCCCAGAAAAATAAAGTTGGCCACTGTTTCCACTTTTTCCCATCTATTTGCCATGAAGTGATGGAACCAGATGCTATGATCTTCATTGTCTGAATGTTGAGCTTTAAGCCAACTCTTTCACTCTTCTCTTTCATCAAGAGGCCCTTTAGTTCTTCTTCACTTTCTGCCTTAAGGGTGGTGTCATCTGCATATCTGAGGTTATTGATATATCTTCCAGCAATCCTGATTCCAGCTTATGCTTCCTCCAGCCCAGCGTTTCTCGTGATGTACTCTGCATTTAAGTTAAATAAGTAGGTGACAATATACCGCCTGACTTACTCCTTTTCCTATTTGGAACCAGTCTGTTGTTCCATGTCCAGTTCTAACCGTTGCTTCCTGACCTGCATAAAGGTTTCTCAAGAGGCAGGTCAGGTGGTCTGGTATTCCCATCTCTTTCAGAATTTTCCACAGTTTATTGTGATCCACACAGTGAAACGCTTTGGCATAGTCAATAAAGCAGAAATAGATGTTTTTTTGGAACTCTCTTGCTTTTTCGATGATCCAGCAGGTGTTGGCTATTTGATCACTATTCCTCTGCCTTTTTTAAAACCAGCTTGAACATCTGGAATTTCACAGTTCATGTTTTGCTAAAGCCTGGCTTTGAGAATTATTAGCATTACTTTACTAGCATGTGCTGTTGCTATTGCCAAGTCACTTCAGTCATGTCCGTATCTATGCAACCTCATAGATGACAGCCCACCAGGCTCTCCTGTCCCTGGGATTCTCCAGGCAAGGACACTGGAGTGGGTTGCCATTTCCTTCTCCAATGCATGAAAGTGGAAAGTGAAAAGTGAAATTAAGTCGTTCAGTCGTGTCTGACCCTCAATGATCCAGTAGACCGCAGCCTTCCAGGCCCCTCCATCCATGGGATTTTGGGATTTTCCAGGCTAGAGTACTGGAGTGGGGTGCCATTGCCTTCTCTGACTAGCATGTGAGATGCGTGCGTTTGTGCAGTAGTTTGAGCATTCTTTGGCATTGCCTTTCTTTGGGACTAAATGAAAACTGACTTTTTCCAGCCCTGTGGCCACTGCTGAGTTTTCCAAATATGCTGGTTTATTGAGTGCAGCACTTTCACAGCATCATCTTTTAGGATTTGAAATAGCTCAACTGGAATTCTATCCCACCTCCTAGAGTAACAGAAATAAAAACAAAAGTGAACAAGTGGGACCTGATTAAATTTAAAGTCTTTTGCACAGCAAAGGAAACTATAAGAAGGTGAAAAGACAACACTGAAAGCGGGAAATCAAATAACTGACAAAGAATTAATTTCCAAAATATACAAGCAGCTCATACAACTCAATACCAGAAAAACAAACAACCCAATCAAACAATTTGACAAAGACTTACATGGACATTTCTCCAAAGAAGATGTACAGATGGTTAGCAAATACATGAAAAGATGCTCAATATCACTCATTATTACAGAAATGCAAATCAAAACTATAATGAGATATCATCTCACAGTGGTCAGAAGGGCCTTCAAAAAAAGGGCTCTTGCACTGTTGGTGGGAGAGTAATTTGATACATCCACTATGGAGGATGGTATGGAGATCCCTTAAAAGAAACTAGGAATAAAACCACCATATGACCCAGCAATCCCACTCCTAGGCATATAACCTGAGGAAACCAAAATTCAAAAAGACGCATGTACCCCATTGTTCACTGCAGCACTATTTACAGTAGCTAGAATATAGAAGGAGAAGGGAATGGCACCCCACTCCAGTAGTCTTGCCTGGAAAATCTCATGGATGGAGGAGCCTCCTAGGCTGCAGTCCATAGGGTCACTAAGAGTCAGATATGACTGAGCGACTTCACTTTCACTTTCATGCACTGGAGAAGGAAATGGCAACCCACTCCAGCGGGGTTGCCTGGAGAATCCCAGGGACGGGGGAGCCTGATGGACTGCCGTCTATGGGGTCGCACAGAGTCGAACATGACTGAAGTGACTTAGCAGAATACGGAAACAACCTACGTGTCCATGAACAGATGAATGGATAAAGAAGTTGTGATACATATACACAATAGAATATTATTCAGCCATAAGAAGAATGCATTTGAGTCAGTTCTGTTGGGGTGGATAAACCTAGAACCTATTATACAGAGTGAAGTGTGTCAGAAAAAGAAAGATAAATATCATATTCTAATGCACATATACGGAATCTAGGAAAATGGTACTGAAAATTTTATTTACAGGCCAGCAATGGGGAAACAGACATAGAGAATAGACTTGTGGACTTGGGAATAAGGAAGGAAAGGGTGAAATGTATGGAAAGAGAAATGTGGAAACTTGCATTACATGCAAGTTATATGCATTATATGCAAAATAGATAGCCAACAGGAATTTGCTATATGGCTCAGGAAACTCAAACAAGAGCTCTGTATCAATCCAGTGGGGTGGGGTGGGATGGGGAGGGAGATGGGAGGGAGGTTCAAAAGGGAGGGGATATATGTATACCTACGGCTGATTCATGTTGAAGCTTGACAGAAAGCAACAAAATTCTGTACAGCAATTATCCTTCAATAATACATAAATAAATAAATAAATATTAAAAAGAAAGAAAGAAACAGCATTGTAGCTGTTTTATTTGTGCCCACAAAACTCAAAAACTGGTCTCTGTGGACAACACTAACTGGAATCATACAATGTTTCAATTTCTGAACAATATTGTTCATCCTAACACAGATGATAAAAATCAACCCCAAGAAAAAGAAATAGAAAAAGGCAAAATGGTTGTCTGAAGAGACCTTATAAATAGCTGAGAAAAGAAAAGGAGAAAAGGAAAGAGTTATCCATCTGAAAGCAGAGGTTCAAAGAATTGCAAGGAGAAATAAGAAAGCGTCGTAAGTGAACAATGTAAAGAAATAGAGGAAAAGGATAGAATGGAAAAAGCTAGAGATCTCTTCAAGAAAATTAGAAATACCAAGGGAAAATTTCATGCAAACATGGCCACAATAAAGGACAGAAATAGTATGGACCTAACAGAAGCAGAAAATATTAAGTAGTGGTGTCAAAATTATGAAGAAGATCTAAACAAAAAATATTAATCACTCAGATAACTACGATGGTGTTATCACTCACCTAGAGTCAGACATCTTGGAGTACAAAGTCAAGTGGGCCTTAGGAAGCATTACTGTGAATCAACAAAGTTAGTAGAGGTGATGGAATTCCAGCTAAGCCATTTTAAATCCTGAAAGATGATGCTGTGAAAGTGCGGCACTCAATATGCCAGCAATTTTGGAAAACTCAGCAATGGTCACAGGACAGTTGTTCTAGCTGGATTTAGAAAATACAGAGTAAACAGAGATCACATTGCCAACATCCATTGGATCATAGAAAAAGCAAGAGAGTTCCACAAAAATATCTACTTCTGCTTCATTGACTATACTAAGGCCTTTGAGTGTGTGGATCACAGCAAACTGTGGAAAATTCTTAAAGAGATGGGAAAACCAAACCATATCACCTGCCTCCTGAGAAACCTGCATGCAGGTCAAGAAGCAACAGTTAGAACCGGACATGTAACAACAGTCTGGTTACAAATTGGAAAAGGAGTACATAGTGCTGAGAGGGATTTTTTTTCTTTATTGTATTTTACGATACTGTATTAGCTTTGCCATACATCAACATGAATCTGCCACGGGTGTACACGTGTTCCCAATCCTGAACCCCCCTCCCAGCTCCCTCCCCATACCATCTCTCTGGGTCATCCCAGTGCACCAGCCCCAAGCATCCTGTATCCTGCATTGAACCTAGACTGGTGATTCGTTTCTTATATGATGTTCTACATGTTTCAATGCCATTCTCCTAAATCATTCCACCCTCTCCCTCTCCCACCAAGTCCAAAAGACTGTTCTATATATCTGTGTCTCTTTTGCTGTCTTGTATACAGGGTTATCATTATCATCTTTCTAAATTCCATATATATATATGTGTTAGTATACTGTATTGGTGTTTTCCTTTCTGGCTTACTTCACTCTGTATAATTGGCTCCAATTTCATCCACCTCACTAGAACTGATTCAAATGTATTGTTTTAATGGCTGAGTAATACTCCATTGTGTATATGTACCACAGCTTTCTTATCCATTCATCTGCTGATGAACATTTAGGTTGCTTCCATGTCCAGGCTATTATAAACAGTGCTGCGATGAACATTGGGGTACATGTGACTCTTTCAATTCTGGTTTCCTCGGTGTGCATGCCCAGCAGTGGGATTTCTGGGTCATATGGTAGTTCTATTTCCAGTTTTTTAAGGAATCTCCACACTGTTCTCCATAGTGGCTGTACTAGTTTGCATTCTCACCAACGGTGTAAGAGTGTTCCCTTTTCTCTACACCCTCTCCAGCATTTATTGCTTGTAGACTTTTGGATCGCAGCCATTCTGACTGGTGTAAAATGGTACCTCATTGTGGTCTTGATTTGTATTTCTCTGATAATGAGAGATGTTGAGCATCTTTTCATGTGTTTGTTAGACATCTGATGTCTTCTTTGGAGAAATGTCAGTTTAGCTCATTGGCCCATTTTTTGAATTGAGCTGCAGGGGTTGCTTGTGTATTTTTGAGATTATTTGTCAGTTGCTTCATTTGCTATTATTTTCTCCCATTCCAAAGGCTGTCTTTTCAGCTTGCTTATATTTTCCTTTGTTGTGCAGAAGATTTTAATTTTAATTAGATCTCATTTGTTTATTTTTACAAATGGGAGGGTCATAGAGGATCCTGCTGTGATATATTTCAGAGAGTGTTTTGCCTATGTTCTCCTCTAGGAGTTTAAATAGTTTCTGGTCTTACGTTTGGATCTTCAATCCATTTTGAGTTTATTTTTGTATATTGTGTTAGAAAGTGTTCTAGTTTCATTCTTTCACAAGTGGTTGACCAGTTTTCCCAGCACCACTTGTTAAAGAGATTGTCTTTACTCCATTGTATATTCTTGCCTCCTTTGTCGAAGATAAGGTGTCCATAGGTGTGTGGATTTATCTCTGGGCTTTCTATTTTGTTCCACTGATCTATATTTCTGTCTTTGTGCCAGTACCATACTGTCTTGATGACTGTGGCTTTGTAGTAGAGCCTGAAGTCAGGCAGATTGATTCTTCCAGTTCCATTCTTCTTTCTCAAGATTGCTTTGGCTATTCGAGGTTTTTTGTATTTCCATACAAATTGTGAAATTATTTGTTTTAGCTCTGTGAAAAATACCTCTGGTAGCTTGATAGGGATTGCATTGAATCTGTAGATTGTGCTGGGTAGTATACTCATTTTCACTATATTGATTCTTCTGATCCATGAACAAGGTATATTTCTCCATCTATTAGTGTCCTCTTTGCCTTCTTTCACCAGTGTTTTATAGTTTTCTATATATAGGTCTTTAGTTTCTTTAGGTAGATATATTCCTAAGTATTTTATTCTTTTCATTGCAATGGTGAATGGAATGGTCTCCTTAATTTCTTTTTCTATGTTCTCATTATTAGTGTATTGGAATGCAAGGAATTTCTGTGTGTTGATTTTATATCCTGTAAATTTACTATATTCATTGATTAGCTCTAGTAATTTTCTGGTGGAGTCTTTAGGGTTTTCTATGTAGAGGATCATGTCATCTGCAAACAGTGAGAATTTTACTTCTTCTTTTCCAATTTGGATTTCTTTTATTTCTTTTTCTGCTCTGATTACTGCAGCCAAAACTTCCAGAACTATGTTGAATAGTAGCAGTGAAAGTGTGCACCCTTGTCTTGTTCCTGACTTTAGGGGAAATGCTTTCAATTTTTCACCATTGAGGATAATGTTTGCTGTGTGTTTGTCATATGTAGCTTTTATTATGTTGAGGTATGTTCCTTCTATTCCTGCTTTCTGGAGAGTTTTTATCATAAATGGATGTTGAATTTTGTCAAAGGCTTTCTCTGCATCTATTGAGATAATCATATGGCTTTTATTTTTTCAATTTGTTAATGTGGTGAAATACATTGATTGATTTGCGGATATTGAAGAATCCTTGCATCCCTGGCCCACTTGGTCATGGTGTATGATCTTTTTAATGTATTGTTGGATTCTGATTGCTAGAATTTTGTTAAGGATTTTTGCATCTATGTTCATCAGTGATATTGGGCTGTAGTTTTCCTTTTTGTGTGGCATCTTTGTCAGGTTTTGGTATTAGGGTGATGGTGGCCTCACAGGATGAGTTTGGAAGTTTACCTTCCTCTGCAATTTTCTGGAAGGGTTTGAGTAGGATAGGTGTTAGCTCTTCTCTAAATGTTTGGTAGAATTCAGCTGTGAAGCCGTCTGGACCTGGGCTTTTGTTTGCTGGAAGATTTCTGATTACAGTTTCAAATTCTGTGCTTGTGATGGGTCTGTTAAGAATCTCTATTTCTTCCTGGTTCACTTTTGGAAAGTTGTACTTTTCTAAGTATTTGTCCATTTCTTCCACGTTGTCCATTTTATTGGCATATAATTGCTGATAGTAGTCTCTTATGATCCTTTGTATTTCTGTGTTGTCTGTTGTGATCTCTCCATTTTCATTTCTAATGTTATTGATTTGATTTTTCTCCCTTTATTTCTTGATGAGTCTGGCTAATGGTTTGTCAATTTTATTTATCCTTTCAAAGAACCAGCTTTTGGCTTTATTGATTTTTGCTATGGTCTCTTTTGTTTCTTTTGCATTTATTTCTGCCCTAATTTTTAAGATTTCCTTCCTTCTACTAACCCTGGGGTTCTCCATTTCTTCTTTTCTAGTTGCTTTAGGTGTAGAGTTACATTATTTATTTGACTTTTTTCTTGTTTCTTGAGGTGTGCCTGTATTGTTATGAACTTTCCCCTTAGCACTGTTTTTATAGTGTCCCACAAGTTTTGAGATGTTGTGTTTTCATTTTCATTCGTTTCTATGCATATTTTGATTTCTTCTGTGATTTGTTGGTTATTCAGAAGCGTGTTGTTCAGCCTCCATATGTTGGAATTTTTAATAGTTTTTCTCCAGTAATTAAGATCTAATCTTACTGCATTATAGTCAGAAAAGATACTTGGAATGATTTCAGGTTTTTTGAATTTACCAAGGCTAGATTTATGGCCAAGGATATGATCTATCCTGGAGAAGGTTCCATGAGCACTTGAGCTAAAGGTGAAATTCATTGTTTTGGGGTGAAATGCCCTATAGATATCAATTAGGTCTAACTGGTCTATTATATCATTTAAAGTTTGTGTTTCTTTTGTTAGTATTCTGTTTAGTTGATATATCCATAGGTGTGAGTGGGGTATTAAAGTTTCCCACTACTATTGTGTTATTGTTAATTTCCCCTTTCATACTTGTTAGCATTTGTCTTACATATTGTGGTGCTCCTATGTTGAGTGCATATATATTTATAATTGTTATATCTTCTTCTTGGATTGAACCTTTGATCATTATGTAGTGTCCTTCTTTGTCTCTTTTCACAGCCTTTGTTTTAAAGTCTATTTTATCTGATATGAGTATTGCTACTCCTGTTTTCTTTTGGTCTCTATTTGTGTGGAAAATCTTTTTCCAGCCCTTCAGTTTCAGTCTGCATGTATCCCTTGTTTTGAGGTGGGTCTCTTGTAGATGACATATATAGGGGTCTTGTTTTTGTATCCATTCAGCCAGTCTTTGTCTTTTGGTTGGGGCATTCAATCCATTTACGTTTAAAGTAATTATTGATAAGTATGATCCTGTTGTCATTTACTTTATTATTTTGGGTTCTGGTTTATACACCCTTTTTGTGTTTCCTGTCTAGAGAAAATCCTTTAGCATTTGTTGAAGAGATGGTTTGGCAGTGCTGAATTCTCTCAGCTTTTGCTTGTCTGTAAAGCTTTTGATTTCTCCTTCATATTTGAATGAGATCCTTGGTGGGTACAGTAATCTGGGCTGTAGGTTATTTTCTTTCATCACTTTGAATATGTCTTGCCATTGCCTCCTGGCCTGAAGATTTTCTATTGAAAAATCAGCTGTTATCCTTATGGGAATCCCCTTGTGTGTTATTTGTTGTTTTTTCCTTGCTGCTTTTAATATTTGTTCTTTGTGTTTGATCTTTGTTAATTTGATTAATGTGTGTTCGGGTGTTTCACCTTGGGTTTATCCTGTTTGGGACTCTCTGTGTTTCTTGGACTTGGGTGATTATTTCCTTCCCAATTTTAGAGAAGTTTTCAACTATTATCTCCTCCAGTATTTTCTCATGGTCTTTCTTTTGGTCTTCTTCTTCTGGGACTCCTATAATTCGAAATTTGGAGCGTTTCATGTTGTCCTGGAGGTCTCTGAGATTGTCCTCATTTCTTTTAATTCTTTTTTCTTTTTTCCTCTCTGATTCATTTATTTCTAATATTCTATCTTCTACCTCACTAATCCTATATTCTGTCTCTATTATTCTACTATTTGTTGCCTCCAGAGTGTTTTTTATCTCATTTCTTGCATTATTCATCATATATTGACTTTTTTATTTCTTCTAGGTCCTTGTTAAACCTTTCTTGCATCTTCTCAATCCTTGTCTCCATGCTATTTGTCTGTTATTCCATTTTTATTTCAAGATTTTTGATCATTTTCACTATCATTATTTGGAATTCTTTATCAGGTAGATTCCCTATCTCTTCCTCTTTGGTTTGGTTTCTTGGGCATTTATCCTGTTCCTTTACCTGCTGGGTATTCCTCTGTCTCTTCATCTTGTTTATATTGCTGCATTTGGGGTGGCCTTTCTGTATTCTGGCAGTTTGTGGAGTTCTCTTTATTGTAGAGTTTCCTCACTGTGGGTGGGGTTGTATCAGTGGTTTGTCAAGGTTTCTTGGTTAGGAAAGCTTGTGTCGGTGTTCTGGTGGGTGAAGCTGGATTTCTCTCTGGAGTTAAATGAAGTGTCCAGTAATGAGTTATGAGATGTCTATGATTTTGGAGTAACTTTGGGCAGCCTGTATATTGAAGCTCAGGGTGGTATTCCTGTGTTGCTGGAGAATTTGTGTGGTATGTCTTGCTCTGGAACTTGTTGGCACTTGGGTGGTGCTTGGTTTCAGTGTAGGTATGGAGGCATTTGATGAGCTCCTATCAATTAATGTTCCCTGGAGTCAGGAGTTCTCTGATGTTCTCAGGATTTGGACTTAAGCCTTCAGCTTCTGGTTTTCAGTCTTATTTTTACAGTAGTCTCAAGACTTCTTCTATACAACACTGTTGATAAAACATCTAGATTAAAGATGAAAAGTTTCTCCACAGTGAAGGACACCCAGAGATGTTCACAGAGTTACATGGAGAAGAGAACAGGGAGGAGGGAGTTAGGGGTGACCTGAATAAGATGAGGTAGAATCAAAAGAGGAGAGAGCAAGCTAGCCAGTAATCACTTCCTATGTGCGCTCCACAGTCTGGACCACTCAGAGATATTCACGGAGTTATACATAGAAGAGAAGAGGGAGGAAGGAGACAGAGGTGGTCAGGAGGATAAAAGGGGGGAATGAAAAGGAGAGAGACAGATCCAGCCAGTAATCACTTACCTAAGTGTTCTCCACCGTCTGGAACACACAGAGATTCACAGAGTTGGGTAGAGGAGAGAAAGGGGAAGGAGGAAACAGAGGCGACCTGGTGGAGAAAAAGGAGAGTGCAAAGGAGGAGAGAGCAGACAAACCAGTAATCTCCCTCTCAAGTAAAAATGGGTACTGAAAATTGGGTGTTTGAAGGTACAAAATTGATAACAAATACCAAAAAGCAAAAATTAAAAATCTAGAGTAGAGGTTGTATTTTCAAAAATACAGTATTAAAGAAAAGAAGAAGAGAAAAAAGAAGTCAAAAGAATTATTAAAGACAAAAAACATATGTATATGAAGTTTGCTTTAAAAATAGGGTCTTTTTTTTTTTTTGAAAAGTAATAGTAGGCTATAACAATGAAAATGAAAGGAGTAATAGAGGACTTAATTTTTTTTAAAAAAAAGTTAAAAAGAAGAATAAGAAAAGAAGAAGAAAAAAACAATGATTGTAAAAATAGTAAAGATATATCTAGGATTTTATCTGGTGTTGTTGTGGGCAGTGTGGGGTCAGTTCATTTTTGGATAGTTCCTTGGTCCATCTTATATTTCTCAAGATCTATAGGCCCCTTCCTATGTAGTTGGTACTAACGACAGGGTTTTAAACTATTGCATCTGTCACTTCCCAAGTGGCTCCCTCTGTTTTGGTTTCTTCTGTTTGCTGGTCTCTTCAGTGTCTGATTTCCGCCCTGACACAAGGCGGGCGGTGGTGGACACTTGTTTTAGGCTCACTTGTTCAGTCACGCTGTGGGCAGGGAGGGACGCTGCAAACAAGTGACACTGGCATGTGCTCGCAGTGTCTCAGCCACACTGGGCCTGCCCCCGCTCACGGTGCACAGAGCTCAGGCTCTAGGTTGCTCTGCCAGGAACCGTCTGAGGCTGGCCCTGGGCTGCATGTACCTCCCAGGTCTAAGTCACTCAGGCTCAGGCACTCAGGTAGTCCTCAGAGGTGCAGAGTCGGTTGGGTCTGCATTTTGTGCCTTTCCCAGGTCCAAGTACCTCAGGTGTTTGGCGAGCGTGGTCACTGTGACTTACTTCCTCTCCCATCCCTGCTGCTCAGTTTTCTGGGTGTACAACTGGTGCACCTTCTCAGGCGGATGATGACCGTCCAGATCCCCAAGAAGTCTTAGTTAGCAAAGAAGCCTGCTCGCAGTTTGGTAGTTAATGTCTCTCTGGGGCTGCGATTGCCCCCTTCCAGCCCTTCCGGCTCTGGCTGCCTGTCACCGGAGGGGGATGATCTGCAGCCGACTAATTCTGTTCTGTCTTTGGTTCTGTGCGCGGTCCTGGCGGTGTCTTTTGTTAGAGCTTTTCACATGGTAGCTATCCCACAGTCTGGTTTGCTAGCCCAAGTTAGTTCTCTTTGGTTACCTTCAGTGCATTTGGGCCTGATCCTTAAAAAGCAATGCAGCTCAGGCCTAGCTGCCCAGCCCCCGCTTACAAGTGGCGGATGCAGGCATCTGTGCTGCTTCTCCACTGGGGGAGTTACCGTTGGGCTCATAATCTGTGGGGTTTAATTATTTATTTATTTTCCCTCCCTATTATGTTTCTCTCTGTGCTTCCAAGGCTCGCCAAAGACTCGGCAGTGAGAGTGTTTCCTGGTGTTTGGAAACTTCTCTCTGTTTAAGACTCCCTTCCCAGAACGGGGCTCCCTCCCTACCTCTTTTGTCTCTTTTTTTGTCTTTTTTTTTTCCTACCTCTTTTCGAAGACAATGAGCTGCTTTTCTGGGTGCCTGATGTCCTCTGCCGGCATTCAGAAGTTGTTTTGTGGAATTTGCTAGGCGTTGAAATGTTCTTTTGATGAATTTGTGGAGGAGAAAATGGCCTCCCCATCCTATTATAGATTATTTAACCTCCACAAAGAGAGGAAAAAGATTTGCCTAAGGTCACATGGAAGAAACAGAAGGTGGTTTTTCCATCATTTAATGTTTTATGCCATACTTTATCTTTTCTTACAATGATAATTATTTTATGTTTAATTTTACACCTCATAAAAGTATTTTATATATGAATAAATTTTTTTGGATTTTCATAATTCCTGTATCTGCTTTTAGGAAAATTAGTATTCCAATATTAAATAAGTGATTTTGAAGCAATTCTGGTTACCTTTTGACAATTCTTTCAAACTTTGACCTCCTGTGTCTTTTGGTTTGATTTTCTAACATTTAGGAATTAATTATTGATGGAGTGTTCATCATGATGTTGAGGTTCCATGTTGAATTGACTGCTATTTTCAGTGTGATTTTTATTTAATTTCATTTCTTTGGTCATAGGTGGTTAGAGGAGTGCAGTTTATACTGTGTAACCTATGTAGCTGGCTTCTGAATATTAGAGAACCCCTTTCCTTCCAGATGGTACACTCATCCAACCCACTGTCATTTCTTTCTCACTCAGGTTTCCAATCTGTATTCCTCCTGGATGAAGTTAGGCAACTCTACATTATTGTTTCCCCCAACCCTCTTGTCTCAGCCTTCATTGATGGCTGCTGAGCTGTGCCTAGTGCCAGCGTTCTTCTATCTCTAGTTGTGCAGTAACCTTAGTTTTATGGTTTCAATGATGATTTTTATCTTTGTTTAGGGACAGAAAGTTGTATATGTCTCAGTCATTAAAAGATGAGTGGCAGCCATGATTCTAAATGCTTTCTATATCAATTTATTTAATTCCTTTAAGGTAGAAATTATCATTGTTGGTAACTTCATATCCCAAAAAAGAAACTGAAACCTAGGCAAGTTAAATAACTTGGCTGAGGTAATGTTCCTACAACCCAAAGTGTTTGGATTGAAAACTAGATAGGAGTGCCAACCTTATTCTACAATTTCAATGTGTAGATCACAGGCGATTATACCAATCCTTCTATTACTATGTGGTCAATGAAAAGCTCAAGCTTCGGAATGAACTTAAATTTAAATCTTGACTCGCATTCTTTCTTGTTGAATGGACTTAGCTCTTGGACCATGTACTTCCTCAGTCTCAGCCCAGTTGAATCCGTGTATAATATGGTGATGATCAGTCTTCACTCTTTCATCATTGTTATGCACTTTTCATGGCACAGTAGGCCTTAATAAATGTCAGTTAGATTTTCTTTATATAATGCAATGAGCATTTAATTTATTAAACATTATAAATATCTAACTAAAAGCTTCATTTAAATTAGTGTGGCAATTACTCTGACATGTCTTCTGAATGTTAACCTATTTTTAAAATTTTGTGACATTATTTTCATTTCTCAAGAAATATAGACCTGAATTATCCCAACATATCATTGATTCCCTACATTTTTGGGTATTGGATAGTTTGTGAGTCTTTAGTAATTATTATATGTTCTATGATGTCAGACTAGTCACTTTGGTTTTCTTTGTGTTTGACCAGTTTTCAGAGGTCTTAAACCTTCCCCAAATACTTCACATTTGGAGCATTTCATCATATGTTCCATGTGGTCAAAAAGGTACTTGATGGAGGTCCTTGTCAGAGCTTCGCCACTAATTTTATTATCTGGGAAAATCCATTTGGTTTCTCTGAGATGCAGCTTCTTGATTTTATAAAATAATAGGAATAGCCTTCATAAAATACATTGTTTTTCAAAAGGCAAAGATTTCTTTAGTCATCACACTAGCCCTTTTAACTTTTAAAACATATTTAATGTATTCTAAAGATCATCTTTTTTTAAAAGATGAGAAACCTGAAAAAAGTGGTTTATGATGTGTCTAAGATTTGATCACTGGTAGCAAAAGTAAAAACTAAGTCTATTTTTACACCATATTGTTGCTTTCTATAAGGTACGAGGGAAATAATAATATTAATGATAATGCGTGTGTGTGTGTGTGTGTGTGTGTGTGTTTTCCTTTCAAACTATGGAAGTGATATGTATCAAAGTTGGAAATTATAAATTTGACCTATGTCAAGCTTGTAAATAGGGAAAATATTTTGGGGTTGCATTATATTTAAAAGTTTTTTTTTTAATTCTACATATTTATAATATTATTCCACCTATTTAAAAAAAAGTGTTGAAAGTCTTTACTTTTCAGTTTATTTTTCTTAATGATGATTTATAATTTTTGAAATGCAAGATAGAAAGATATTTATTGCTATATTTTTAAAGTTTTGATGAAATCACAGAAAGGTATTCTTTTTAAACAATATTTTTAACCAGCAATTGCTAATGATATCCATATGTTTAGTGAAATCTTTAGGCAACCCTCTGCAATCACATAGATTTATCACATTATCAATTGAATCTTTGTTTCCAGGCTAAAATTCATATGCATATATAATAGTTATAGCAGTGTGTGTGTGTGTGTGTGTGTGTGTGTGCTAAGTTGCTTCAGTTGTGTCTGACTCTTTGTGATCCTATAGAACATAGACCGCCAGGCTCCACTGTCCATGAGATTCTCCTGGCAAGAATACTAGAGTGGATTTCCACGCCCTCCTCCAGGGTATATTCCCAACCCAAGGATCAAATCTGCATCTCTTACATCTCCAGCATTGCAGGCAGATTCTTTACCACAGAGTTATGACATTTTTAAAATTACTTTATCTGAATTAACTCATTTATTTTTGCAATAATTCTTTGTAATATGTGCTATTATTACTCATTTTACAGGTGAATGAACTGAAGTACAGATGTCAAGTAATTCTCTCAATGTAACTAAGCTGATGAGTAGCAGCTAGTGAGAACTAGACCCTAGAGTGTAACCCAGGTCATTGCCTTTGAAGTCTGAGGTCTTAACTTCCTTTTTAAAAAATGTTGTAAATAAGTTTTTTTTTTTTTAATTTTAAAATTTCTTTTAGAGTCAAAATAGAATGGCTTTAAAAATCAAAGGCAGAATTTTACAGACATTGCAGAGATACAAACCGTCTCACAAATGATAAGTAAAGAGTAGGTACTTGTAGGCTTTACACAGAGTAATTTAGAGGTGAAGATTGGGCACGAAAAGGGGAGCCATACATCTTCCTCAGGAATATTGTGAGATGCACAGGAAATATTTTAGCTTGTAACAGAAGTATTCTCTTAGCTCTCTGGGGTAAAATATGTACCTGACCTTTGAAAAAAAGAATTCAAGTCTGGCAACAGAAACTGCTGTTCCTCAACATTCTTATATATCTGAATTCATAATCATAATCATTAAAAAGATTGGATTCAGTAATTCTCAAGAAGTGACATTTTCATATTTATAGACATCTTCATTCATTATTGAATAGATATTACAGCTGTGTTTTTATAGTCAAATTATGAGATATTGAAGCATTAATATCTTGATAAACTCCCACTGGCAAATGTTTGGTTGAAATTGACCTATGCACTAGCAACTGTGGAAAATTCTGAAAGAGATGGGAATACCAGACCACCTGACCAGCCTCTTGAGAAACCGATATGCGGGTCAGGAAGCAACAGTTAGAACCAGACATGAAACAACAGACTGGTTCCAAATGGGAAAAGGAGTACATCAAGGCTGTATATTGTCACCCTGCTTATTTCACTTATATGCAGAGTAGATCATGAGAAACACTGGGCTGTAGGAAACACAAGCTGGAATCAAGATTGCCAGGAGAAATATCAATAACCTCAGAGATGCAGATGACACCACCCTTATGGCAGAAAGTGAAGAAGAACTAAAGAGCCTCTTGATGAAAGTGAAAAAGGAAAGTGAAAAAGTTGGCTTAAAGTTCAGCATTCAGAAAACTAAGATCATGGCTTCTGGTCCCATCACTTCATGGCAGATAGATGGGGAAACAGTGGAAACAGTGGCTGAATTTATTTTTCTGGGCTCCAAAATCACTGCAGATGAAGATTGCAGCAATGAAATTAAAAAAAAAACACTCCTTGAAAGAAAAGTTATGACCAACCTAGATAGCATATTAAAAAGCAGAGACATTACTTTACCAACAAAGGTCTGTCTAGTCATGACTATGGTTTTTCCAGTGGTCATGTATGGATGTGAGAGTTGGACTGTGAAGAAGGCTGAGCACTGAAGAACTGATGCTTTTGAACTGTGGTGTTGGAGAAGACTCTTGAGAATCTCTTAGACTGCAAGGAAATCCAACCAGTCCATCCTAAAGGAGATCAGTCCTGGGTATTCATTGGAGGACTGATGTTGAGGCTGAAACTCCAATACTCTAGCCACCTGATGCAAAGAGCTGACTCACTGGAAAATACCCTGATGTTGGGAAAGATTGAGGGCTTGAGAAGGGGACGACAGAGGATGAGATGTTTGGATGGCATCATCAACTCGATGGACATGAGTTTGGGAGGGCTCCGGGAGTTGGTGATGGACAAGGAAGCCTGGCATGCTGCGTTTCATGGGATCGCAGAGTTGGACATGACTCAGCGACTGAACTGAACTGAACACCAGCAACTGGACTGTAATGAGTTTTTTTTTAATTAATTGATTTATTTGGAGAATAATTACATTACAATGTTGTGATGGTTTTTGCCATACATCAGTATGACTCAGCCAGAGGTGTTATGTGTCCCTCTCTACTGAACTCCCAACAAATTCCCTCCCCACATATCCCTGTGGTTTTCCCAGAGCACTGGCTCTGGGGGCTCTGCTTCATGCATTGAGCTTGCACTGGCCATCTATTTTTACATATGATAATGTATATGTTTCAATACTTTCTCTCAAATCATCCCACCCTCAATGTCTCTCACTAAGACTAAAAGTCTGTTCTTTACATCTGTGTCTCCCTAGTTGTTCTGAATGCAAGGTTGTTCGTACTGTCTTTCTAAATTCCATATATATGTGTAAATATACAGTATGTGTCTTTATCTTTCTGACTTACTTCACTCTATATAATAGGCTCCAGGCTTATCCACCACTTTAGCACTGACTCAAATGTGTGTGTGTGTGTGTGTGTTTAATAGCTGAGTAATATTCCATTGTGTATATGTACCACAGATTTTATTTTCTTCGGCTCCAAAATCACTGCAGATGGTGATTGCAGCCATGAAATTAAAATACCTGAAGAAAAACTTCGGCAAACCTAGATAAATATTAAAAAGCAGAAACATTATTTTGCCAACAATGATCTGTAAAGTCAAAGCTATGGTTTTTCCAGCAGTCATGTAGGATGTGAGAGTTGGACCATAAAAAGGCTGATCTCTGAAGGAGTGATGCTTTAGAACTGTGGTGTTGGAGAAGACTCTTGAGAGTCCTTTTGACTGCAAGGAGATGAAACCAGTCAATGCTAATGGAAATCAACCCTGAAAATTCATTAAAAGGACTGGTGCTGAAACTGAAGCTCCAATACTGTGGCCACCTGATGTGAAGAGCTGACCCATTAGGAAAGACCCTGATGCTGGGAAAGATTGAATGCAAGAGGAGAGGGGGATGACAGAGGATGAGATAGTTGGTTGGCATCAGCACTGATTCAATGGACATGAGTTTGAGCAAGCTCCAGGAGATGGTGAAGGACGGGAGTCCTGGGATGCTGCAGTCTATGGAGTCACAAATAGTCAGAAATGACTGAGCAACTGAAAACAACAACCACAACTTCCTCATCTTTTCATCTGCTGAAGAACATCTAGATTGCTTCCATGGGCTAGCTCTTGTAAATAGTGAAGCAATGAACATTGGGATACATGTGTCTCTTTCAATTCTGGATTCTTCAGGGTGTATGGGTCTTCCCTTGTAGTTCAGCTGATAAAGAATCTGCCTCCAATGCAGGAGACCTGGGTTCGATCCCTGGGTTGGGAAGATCCCCTGGAGAAGGGAAAGGCTAACCACTCCAGTATTCTGACACAGAGAATTCCACAGATGGTATAGGGGGTTGCAAAGAGTCAGACACAACTGGACGACTTTCACTTCACTTCAGGGCGTATATCCTGTAATGGGATTGCTGGGTCATATGGCAGTTCTATTATCATATTTTAAGGAATTCCCACACTGTTCTCCATAATGACTGTAACAATTTGCATTCTGACCACCAGTTTAAGAGGGCCCTTTTCTCCAAATTCTCTCCAGCACTTATTGTTTGTAGGGTTTTGATGATGGCCATTTTGACCAGCGTGAAAATTACACCTCATTGTGGTTTTCACTTGCATTTATGTAATAATGAGTGATATTTAGCATCTTTTCATGTGGTTATTGGCCATCTGTATGTCTTCTTTGGAGAAATGTCTATTTAGATCTTTTGTTCACATTTTGATCGTGTTGTTTGTTTTTCTGGTAATGAGCTTCATGAGCTGCTTGTATATTTTGGAGGTTAATTATCTGTCAGTTGTTTCATTTGCTATTATTATCTCCCAGTTTGAGAGCTGTCTTTTCACATTGCTTATAGTTTCCTTCGTGTGCAAAAGCTTTCAAGTTTAATTAGGTCCCATTTGTTTATTTTTATTTCCATTACTCTGGGAGGTGGGTCATAGCGGATCTTGCTGTGATTTATGTCAGAGAGTGTTCCATGTTTTCCTCTAAGAGTTTTATGGTTTCTTTTCTTATACTTAGTTATTTAATCCATTTTGAGTTTGTTTTTCTGTATAGTGTTAGAAAGTGTTCTAGTTTTATTCTTTTACATGTAGCTGACCAGTTTTCCCAGCGTCATTTTTTGATTTATCAAAATAAGTTGGCTATAGGTGCGTGGATTTATCTCTGGACTTTCTGTTTTGTTCCATTGATCTATATTTCCGTCTTTGTGTTAATATCATACTGTCCTGATGACTGTAGGTTTGTAGTGTAGTCTGAAGCCAGGAAGATTGATTCCTCCAGTTCCATTCTTCTTTTTCAAGATTGCTGTGCCTGCTCAGGATCTTTTGTGTTTCCATACAAATTGTGAAATTATTAGTTCTAGCTCTGTGAAAAATACCATGGGTGGTTTGATAGGGATGATGTTGAATCTACAGATTGCTTTGGGTAGAATACTGATTTTTCAGTATATTAATTCTTACAATCTAAGAACCTAAGACCAATCTAAGAACATGATATATTTCTCCATCTATTTGTGTCATCTTAGATTTCTTTCATTTGTGTTTTATAGTCTTCTCTATACAGGTCTTTTGTTTTTATTTAGATAAATTTATACCTAAGTATTTTATTCTTTTTGTGGCAATGGTGAATAGGATTGTTTCCTTAATTTATCTTTCTGGTTTTTCATTGTTAGTGTATAGGAATGCATGGGATATCTGTGTTTTAATTATATATCCTGCAACGTTACTATATCCACTGATTAGCTCTAGTAGTTTCCTGGGGGCATATTTAAGGTCTTCATGTAGAGGATTATGAGATCTACAAACTGAGAGTTTTACTTTTTTTCCAATCTGAATTCCTTTTATTTCTATTTCTTCTCTGAATGCTCTGGTATGACTTCCAAACTATGTAGAATAGTAGTGGTGAGAGTGGGCACCGTTGCCTTGTTCCTGATTTTAGAAGAAATGCTTTCAGTTTTTCACCATTAAGGATAATGTTTGCTATGGGTTTGTCATATGTGCATTTTATTATGTTGAGATATGTTCCTTCTATGCCTACTTTCTGGAGACATTTTTATCATAAATCGGTGTTGAATTTTGTCAGAGGCTTTCTCTGCATCTATCGAAATAATCATATGATTTTTATCTTTCATTTTGTTAATATGGTGCATTGCATTGATTGATTTGGAAATATCAAAGAATCCTTGCATCCCTGGAATAAAGTCCACTTGTTCATGATGCATGGACTCTTAAATATGTTGTTGGATTCCTTGAGAGAATTTTGTTGAGAATTTTTGCATCTATTTTCATCAATGGTATTGGCTCAGAGTTTTGTTTTGTGGCATCTTTGCCTGATTTTGGTATTAGGATGATGGTGTCCTTGTAGAATGAATTTGGAAGTTTTCCTTCCTCTTCAGTTTTCTGGAAGAGTTTGAGTAGGATATGTGTTAGCTCGTCTCTAAATTTGTGGTAGAATTCACTTGTGAAGCCGTCTTATCCTGGGCTTTTGTTTGTTGGGAGATTTTTCAATACAGTTTTTATTTCCATGCTTATGATTGGTCTGTTCATATTTTCTATTTCTTCCTTGCTCAGTTTTGGTAGGTTATACTTTTCTAAGAATTTTTTTTATTTCTTCCAAATTGTCCATTTTATTGGCAATAGTTGCTTGTAGTAGTCTCTTATGACCATTTGTATTTATGTGTTGTCTGTTGTAAAATTTCTCCATTTTCATTTCTTATTTTATTGATTAGAGTCCTCTTTTTTTTCTCTTCATGAGTATGGTTAACAGTTAGTCTATGTTGTTTATCTCCTTAAAGAACCAGCTTTTCGTTTTATTAATCTTTGCATTGTCTTCATTTCTTTTTCATTTACTTCTGCTTTGATCTTTAAGATTTCTTCTACTAACTTTGGTGTGTTTTTGTTCTTCTTATTCTAGTTGTTTTAGGTATAAATTAGGCCATTTCTTTGATGTTTCTCTCGTTTCTTGAGGTAGGCTTGTATTGCTATGACTTTCTCTTATCACTACTTTTACTTAATCCCATAGGTTCTGGGTTGTTGTGTTTTCATTATCATTTGTTTCTATGCATATTTTAATTTTTTTTTATTTATTCAGTGATTTGTTGGTTATGAAGAAACATGTTGTTTAACCTCCATATGTTTGTGTTTTTTATATCCCTCCCCCCACCCCATGGTTGATATTTAATCTTATAGCATTGTGATCAGAAAAGATGATTGAAATAATTTTTTTTTTTTTTTTTTTTTTTTTTTTACCAAGGCTATATGTGTGACCCAGGATGTGATTTATCCTGGAGAATGTTTCATGTGCTCTTGAGAAAAAGTTGAAGTCCATTTTTTTTTTTTTTAGGCGGAATGATCTGTAGATATCAATTAGGTCTAACTGGTCCAATGTATCATTTAAAGCTTGGTTTTCCTTATAAAGTTTCTTTCTAGATGATTTGTCCATTGGTGTGAGTGAGGTATTAAATTATCCCACTATTATTGTGTTACTGTCAATTTCTCTTTCTTAGTTGCTAGCATTTGCCTTCTGTATTGAGGTACTCCTATGCTGGAGCATATATATTAATAATTGTTATATCTTCTACTTGAATTGATCTCTTGGTCATTATGTAGCATCCTTCTTTGATTCTTATAATGGTCTTCATTCTAAAGCCTATTTTATCTGATATGTTTGCTAGTCCCACTTTCTTTTGGTCTCCATTTGCATAAAACACCTTTTTCCAGCCCCTCACTATCAGTTTGTATGTTTCCATAGGTTTGGTGTAGGTCTCTTGCAGACAGCATATATAGGGTCTTGTTTTTGTATCCATTCAGCCAGTATTTGTCTTTGCATTGGAGCATTTAACCCATTTATGTTTAAGGTAATTATTGATAAGTATGATCCTTTACCATTTATTATATTGTTTTGGGTTTGTTTTTATGAATGTTTTCTGTATTTCCTGTCTAAAGAAGACCCTTTAGCATTTGTTGAAGTGATGGTTTGGTGATGCTGAATTCTCTCAACTTTTGCTTGTCTGTAAAGCTTTAGTGGAGAGTGAAAAAGCTGGCTTACAGCTCCACATGAGCTTCATTCAGAAAATGAAGATCATGGCATCTGGTCCCATCACTTCATGGGAAATAGATGGGGAAACAGTGGAAACAGTGTCAGACTTTATTTTGGGGGGCTCCAAAATCACTGCGGATGATGACTGCAGCCATGAAATTAAAAGACACTTACTCCTTGGAAGGAAAGTTATGACCAACCTAGATAGCATGTTGAAAAGCAGAGACATTACTTTGCCAACAAAGGTCCATCTAGCCAAGGCTATAGTTTTTCCAGTGGTCATGTATGGATGTGAGAGTTGGACTGTGAAGAAGGCTGAGCACTGAAGAATTGATGCTTTTGAACTGTGATGTTGGAGAATACTCTTGAGAGTCCCTTGGAATGCAAGGAGATCCAACCAGTCCATTCTGGAGGAGATCAACCCTGGGATTTCTTTGGAGGGAATGATGCTGAAGCTGAAACTCCAGTACTTTGGTCACCTCATGCAAAGATTTGACTCATTGGGAAAGACTCTGGTGCTGGGAGGGATTAGGGGCAGGAGGAGAAGGGGACAACAGAGGATGAGAAGGCTGGATGGCATCACTGACTCGATGGTCATGAGTCTGAGTGAACTCCGGGAATTGGTGATGGACAAGGAGGCCTGGTGTGCTGTGATTCATAGGGTCACAAAGAGTCAGACATGACTGAGCAACTGAACTGAACTGAACTGAAAGCTTTTGATTCCTCCTTCAAATCTGAATGAGATCCTTGCTGGGTTGAGTAATCTTGGTTTTAGTTTTATTTTTTTCCCCCCTTTCATCACTTTATCTTGCCATTCCCTGCTGGCCTGCAGTTTCTGTTGAAAGTTCAGTTGGTATGCTTATGGGCATTCCCTTGTATGTTATTTATTGCTTTTCCTTTGTTGCTTTTAATATTTGCTCTTTGTGTTTAATTTTTATTAGTTTGATTAATATGTGTTAGTGAAAAAAAAATATGTTAGTGTACTTTGCCTTGGGTTTATCTTGTATGGGATGCTCTGGGTATTTGGACTTGGGTAGCTATTTCCTTCCCCATTTTAGAGAAATTTTTGACTATTATTTCCTGAGATATTTTCATGCCCTTTCCTATGTCTTATTCTTCTGGAACACCTATGATTCGAACGTTGGGGCTTTAACATCATCCCAGAAGTCTCTGTGGCTGTCATAATTTCTTTTTATTCTTTTCTTCTTTTTTCCACACTGCTTCATTTACTTCCACCATTCTATCTTCCATGAGTTCTTAGTTTCTGAGTACAACACTACTCATTACTTTTTTCTTCTTTCCAGCTCCAAAAGGTTTTATTTATGGTTAGTATTTTGTTGTAACTAAAGCTTTTAGATCATTGTTAAGTATTAGTAACATTATGGGTATTTTTTAACTATATTTAACACACTTCAATTGTGTTGATAAGAATCAGTTGGTAAGAATCTGCCTGTGATGCAGGAGGCCTGGGTTCGATTCCTGGGTCAGGAAGATCCCCTGGAGAAGGAAATGGCAACTCACTCCAGTATTCTTGCCTGGAGAATCCTATGGACAGAGGAGCCGGTGGGCTACAGTCTATGGGGTCAGAAGAGTTGGAAACAACTTAGTGACTAAACCAAGAGAGCACCTCATGGCATATGTACAGTGCTACACATATTATTAAGTACTGGTGACATTATGGGTATCTTTAACTATATTTAGGCTTTAATGGGATTGTCTTTGGTTGTTTACTATTAAAGTTTCCTGGGAAGAGAAAGCTGTTGTTTTGGTAAAGATATTTTTCATAATGTAAAATGCATTGTTTCATTTCTATTGAATCCAGTGTTTCTCAAAATTTATTTTAAATACTATTAAATTATTTAAGCAGTAAGATGATTTTTTCTTTTTAATTGTAGTTATATTTTATTGATGTTTCTAAATAGCTTAATAATTGTTTCTCAATCTAGTAGTAAATAGCACTTAGTCATGGCTCTGAATTCAATTTGCATAAGTTTGTTTTTAGTATTTACTATTATATTCTTGAAGTAGCTATATTTTGTGTAATATTTGGCAAGCTTTAATATAAAAATCATATTAGGTAAACAGTCTCTGGGACTTCGTGTGTGTGATCTCTTATTTCCACACTCTTGCTGTTTCAGCTGAGAATTGATTTTTTAAAAAGGAGGATTTACTCACGCTGTGGTATCATGTCAAGGATGACTACAGTGTAACTTCAGGCATCACTGGACGCCAGTTGTACTCTGTGCTCTCTGGATTTTGATAGTGCTGGTTTCTCCTTCTTGGGACAATGTGGCTGAACACTGGGCTAAATCACATTATGTAACCTTTATTCTTTCTCCACTGAAGTCCTAGTTCAGTTGGTCCATATTTGTATCAAGACACAGCACCATTCTCCCCTTTAACATGGCAGATCTAAAGGTAGGTACGATGATTTTAATGCCAGCAATCTACTATGAGGGAGAGGCTTAGAACTGAGAACCACGTAAAAGTACAGTTTTTTTTTGTTTGTTTTTTTTTTCCTTTTGTCTCACCACAGTTCTGCCCATTTTGTCTTGCATGGTAGCTATAAGAAACCCAAATGCTAATCTTAAAGTAACCCCTGTGAAAAATTCTACTGATAGTTTGATAGGGATCATATTGAATCCGTAGAGTGCCTTGGGTAGTACGGTCATTTTAACAGTATTGATTCTTCCAATCAAGAATCTGGTATAGCTCTCCATCTGTTTGTGTCATCTTTGCTTTTTTTCATCAGTGTCTTATAGTTTTCTGCATATAGGTCTTTTGCCTCCTTAGGTAGCTTATTCTTTTTGTTGCAATGGTGAATGGGATTGTTTATATAATTTCACTTTCTGATTTTTCGTTGTTAGTGTATAGGAACTAAAGATATTCCACTGCATCAATTTTATATCCTGTGACTTTACTAAATTCATTGATTTGTTCTAATAATTTTCTGGCGGTATCTTTAGGGCTTCCTATGCAGAATATTATGTCATCTGCAGAAACTGAAGACTTTACTTCTTCTTTTACAAACTGGATTCCTTTTATTTTTTTTTTTCTCTTCTTATTGCCATGGCTAGGACTTCCAAATATGTTGAGTCATAGAAAAAGCAAAGGAATTCCAACAACAAAAAAATCATCTTCTGCTTCATTGGCTACACTAAACCCTTTGACTCTGTGGATCATAAAAAAAAAAAAAAAAAAAAAAAAAAAGACGTGAGGGAGGGGACTGTGGAAAGTACTTCAAGAGATGGGAATACCAGACCACTTTATTTGTCTCCTGAAAAACCTATATGCAGGTCAAGAAGCAGCAGTTAGAACTGGACATGGAACAATGGGCTGGTTCAAAATTGGAAAAGAAGTACATCAAGGTTGTGTATGATCACCCTGTGTATTTGATTTATATGTAGAATTGTTGCTCAGTCACTCAGTCATGTCTGACTCTTTGTGACCCTATGGACTGAAGGATGCCAGGACTCCTTCTCCTTCACCACCTCCTTGAGCCTGCTCAAACTCACATCCATTGAGCCAGTGATGCCATCCAACCATTTCATCCTCTGCCATCCCCTTCTCCTCCTGCCTCCAATCTTTCCCAGCATCAGGGTCTCTTCTAATGAGTGTAACTTGCAACATGTGGCAAAAGTATTGGAGCTTCACTTCAACATCAATTCTTCCAATGAATATTCAGGATTAATTTCTTTTAGGGTTGACTGGTTTGTTCCCCTTGCTGTCCAAAGGATCTCAAAAGTCTTCTCCAACTCCACAGTTCAAAAGCATCAATTCTTTTGATTTGATGCTCAAGATGCTCAGCCTTCTTTATGGTTCAATTCTTCCATCCATACATGACTGCTAGAAAAATATAGCTTTGAGTATATGGACCTTTGTCAGCGAAGTGATATCTCTGCTTTTTAATATGCTATCTAGGTTTGTCATAACTTTTCTTCCAAGAGGCAAGCATCTTTTAATTTCATGACTGCAGTTACCACCTGAAGTGATTTTGGAGTCCAAGAAAATAAAGCCTGTCACTGTTTCCATTTTTTCCCCTTCTATTTGCCATCAAGTGATAAGGCCAGATGTCATGATCTTAGTTTCTTGAATGTTTAATTTTAAGCTAACTTTTTCACTCTCCTTTTTCACCTCCATCAAGAAGCTCTTTAGTTCCTCTCTGCTTTCTGCCATAAGGGTGGTGTCATCTGCATATGTGAGGTTATTGATATTTCTCCCAGCAATCTTGATTGCAGCTTGTGCTTCATCCAACCCAGTATTTTGCATGATGTATTCTGTATAGAAGTTAAATAAGCCTTGATGTACTCTTTTCCTGATTTTGAACCAGTCCATTGTTTCATGTTCAATTCTAATGACTGCTGCTTGACCTGCATACAGGTTTCTCAGGAGGCAAGTAAGGTGGTCTGGTATTCCCATCTGTTAAGAATTTTCCACAGTTGTGACCACATACTCGAAAGCTTTAGCATATTCAATGAAGCAGAAGTTGCTGTTTTTCTTAAATTCTCTTGATTTTACTATGATCCAACGGATGTTAGCAATCTGAACTCCTGTTCCTCCACCTATTCTAAATCCAACTTGTACATCTGGAAGTTTTCGGTTCAGGTACTACTGAAGCCTAACTTTAAGGATTTTGACCATTATTTTGTTAGCATGGGAAATGAGTGCTATTGTGCCAGAGTTTGAACATTCTTTGGCATTGCCCTTCTTTGAGATTGGAATGAAAACTTACATTTTCCAGTCCTGTGGCCATTGCTGAGTTTTCCAAATTTGCTGGCATATTGAGTGTAACACTTTCTCAGCATCATCTTAGGATTTGAATTAGCTCAGCTGGAATTCCATCACCTCTGGTAGCTGTTTGTAGTGATGCTTTCTAAGCCCATTGATTCTCATTCCAAGATGTCTGGTTCTAGGTAGGTGATCACAGCATTGTGGTTATCTTGGTCATTAAGATCTTTTTAATATAGTTTTTCTGTGTATTCTTGCCATCTCTTCTTAATAACTTCTGCTTCTGTTAGGCCCATACTATTTTTGCCCTTTATTGTGCCCATTTTTGCATGAAATTTTCCGTTGGTATCTCTACTTTTCTAGAAGTGATCTATATTCTTTCCCACTCTATTATTTTCCTCCATTTTTGGCATTGTTCACTTAGGAAGGCTTTCTTTTCTTTCCTTGCTACTCTTTGGAACTGTGCATTTAAATTAGTATATCTTTTCTTTTTTCCTTGCCTTTTGCTTTTCTTCTTTTCTCAGCTATTTGTAAGGCCTTCTCAGACTACCATTTTGTCATGTTTGCATTTGTTTTTCTTGGGGATGGTTTTGACTACCAGCTCCTGTACAATGTTATGAACTTCTGTCCATATTTCTTCAGGCATTCTGTTTATCATATCTAATCCCTTGAAGCTATTTGTCATTTCCATTGTATAATTGTTAGGTATTTGATTTAGGTCATACCTAAATGGCCTAGTTGTTTTTCCTACTTTCTTCAATTTGTCTGGATATGCAGAGTGCCTCAAGCAAAATGTCAGGCTTGATGAATCACAAGTTGGGATTAAGATTGTTGGGACAAATATTAATAACCTTAGATATGCAGATGACACCACCCTTATTGTAGAAACTGAACAGGACTAAAAAGCCTCTTGATGAAGATGAAACTGGAGAGTGAAAAACATGGTTTAAAACTCAACATTCAAAAAAGCTAAGCTCATGGCATCCAGCCCCATCACTTCATGACAAATAGATGGGCAAAAAATTAAAATGATGACAGACTTTTCTTGGGCTCCAAAATCACAGCAGATGGTGACTGCAGTCATGAATTTTAAAAATGCTTGCTCCTTGGAAGAAAAGCTATGACAAACCCAGACAAGGTATTAAAAAGCAGAGCCATGACTTTGCCAACAAAGGTTCATATAGTCAAAACTATGGTTTTTCTAGTAGTCATCTATGGATGTGAGAGTTAGACCATAAAGAAGTCTGAACAATGAAGAACTGATACTTTTTAACTGCAATACTAGAGAATATTCTTGAGAGTCCCTTGCACTGCAAGCAGTTCACACCAATCAATTCTAAATACAATCAACCCTGAATATTCATCTGAAAGACTGATGCTGAAGTTGAAGTTCCAATACTTTGGACACTTGATGCAAAGAGGTAGCCCATTGGAAAAGACCCTGCTGCTGGGAAAGATTGAGGGCAGATACAGAAATGAGATTGAGAACGAGATCGTTAGATAGCATCATCAATTCAATGGTCATGAATTTGAGAAAACTCTGGGAGATATTAGTGGACAGAGGAGCCCAGAATGCTGCAGTCCATGGAGCTGCAAAGAGTTGGACATGACTTAGTGACTGGACAACAAAAATTTCCAAAACTATGTTGAATAATAGTCATGAGAACAAAAAATTTTACAATTTATATGGAAACACAAAAGTTCCTGTAGAGTAAAACAATCTTGAGAACGAAAATCATAACTGTAGGAATCAACCTTCTTGACTTCAGACTATACTTCAAAGCTGCAGTAATCAAAAGAGTAAGGTACTGGCACAAAAACATACCTATAGATCAATGAACAAATTAGAAAGCTCAGAATTAAGCCCACAAAACTATGGGAAGCTTACCTTTGACAAAGGATCAAGAATATATAATGGAGAAAATGCAGCTTCTTAAATAAGTGATGCTGAGAAAACTGTACAGTTATGTGTAAAAGAATGAAGTTAGAACACTTAATAACACAAAAAAATACACAAAAATAAATAATAATACACAAAAATAAACTCAAAATATATTTAGACCTAAGTGCAAGACCATAAACATTAAACTCTTAGAGGAAAAGATAGATAAAACATTCTTTGACATAAATCTCAGGAAGATCCTCTTTGACATACTTCCAGGAGTAATGGAGATAAAAACAAAAATAAACAAATAAGACCTAATTAAACTTAAGATCTTTTGCCCTGAAAGTAAAACTATAAACAAGATGAATAGACAAGCCTTAGAATGGGAGAAAATAATCACAAATGAAACAACTGACAAAGGATTAATCTCCAACATATACCCATAGCTCATACAACTCAGTGTCAGAAAAACAAGCAACTCAGTCAAAAAATAGATTAGAAGACTTGAATAGCCATTTCTCCAAAGAATCCATATAGATGCTCAACAAACACAGAAAAGATGCTAAACATTGATCATTAATAGAGAAATGCAAATCAAATGTACGATGGGGTATCACTTCACATGAATCATAGTGGTCATCATCAAAAATCTACAAAAAAATAAATGCTGGAGAATACGTGGATAAAAGGGAAGCCTCTTACACTATTGGTGGGAATATAAATTAAGACAGCCACTATGGAGAACATTATGGATATTGCTTTTAAAAATGAAAAATAAAACCACTATATGACCCAGAAATCCCACTACTATCTATCTATCTATCTATCTATCTATCTATCTATATATCCTGAGAAAACCATAATTCAAAAAGACACATGTACCCCAATATTCTTTCACACTATTCACGCTAGCCAGGACATGGAAACAACCTAGACATCTATTGATAGATGAATGGTTAGAGAAGCTGTGGCACATATTTACAATGGAGCATTATTCAGCCATAAGAAGGAGTGAACTGAGTTTGAGTCAGTTGAACTGAGGTGGATGAAGTTACAGCCTGTTGTATTAAGTGAAGTAAGTCAGAAAGAGAAAAATAAATACTGTATATTAACACATCAATATGAAATCTAGAGAAATGATACTGATGAGCCTATCTGTGGGGCAGGAATAGAGAGGCAGAAGCAGAGAACAGATTTGCGGACACAGTGGGGGAAGGAGAGGGTGGGACGAATTGAGAGAGTGCATTGGCATGCGTACACTACCATGTGTAAAATAGATAGCTAGTGGGAAGTTGTTGCGTAACACAAGGAGCTCAGACCAATGATCTGTGATGCTGCAGAGTGATGGGATGGGCAGTGGGAGGCAGGGTCAAGAGCGAGGAAGAGTATGTTTATCCACCATCTGCGTCATCTTGTTGGAAGAAATTATCACAACATTGTAAAGCAATTTTCCTTTATTTAAAAAGAAAATAAAAAAAATAAAGAAAAATAAAAGAATCTCTGGATCTTAAGTATTCCCCTCAAACTATCAGGAATGTCCCTCCCTTGTTTGAACTGAAACCTAGAAAAGCAAATTGGAACACATATTGATTAGATAGCAAAACCCACTATAGTTGATAAATATTACATTAATGCTCTGTTATAATAGTGTTATAAGAACAAGAGGAACAAAAGAGAGTAAGATAAGGCTACAGGACAAAAGAATAAACAGAAGAAGCTCAAGATTTAGTAACGAGTTTTTTTGTTTTTTCTTTCTTTCTTTTCTGGGGTGGAGATGCAAACACTTTCCCATACTCTAAGAGTGCCATACTGAGACAGTTTCTGTTGAAGGATTCCAGATGCCCAGAGCTTATTCTAGGCTGATGTAGCTTCTGGAGTGCCTCATTGCCAGTGTTCTTTCCTCAAGTGCTGAAACTTTGCTACATTATCCTGCTGGAGATAACTGCCAGAAACTTGAAATGAAAGAGTTATATATTTCTTTCTTCAGCCTTCATAATTCTTATTCTGTACCTCCTATTCAAAACATAACCAAGGGAACTGTAGAAAGTGTGTGTGTGTGTGTGTGTGTGTGTGTGTGTGTGTGTGTGGTGTGTCACAGGCTCCTTTATATAACAGAGCACAGAAAAGCAGGAATTGATGCTGACAGCAGAGAAATGAAAGGTCAAGTCAGCCCCAACCTTAGTTTCTCAGTGTCTATTTCCAGTCTATTTTGTATATATAATTTCCACGCAACAATAGCAGCACTTTCATGTTTTGCCTGATATGATAAAATCATTGTAATACAAATGAAAGACTCTTACTCTCTTCCCCCAAAAGAATAAACAATATTTCATCAGTCCTCAAATTTGTTTTTAGAGACAGTAATTCCTCTTGTGGTTGAGTATAATAATGCCTTCACTAGATCCATCTTAACCTAATGTAAAAATATTAGAGGAGAAAGTGAGGGAAAAGTAAGTTAATATATTCAAATAAACAAGGAATAAACCATACAAATTTACTGCTAAGGTAACTTTTATAATTTCCGTAACTTGCCTATTCACCATGAAGATATCTTCCCCAGTTATTAGCCAGAACCCTAGCTTGTAAAGGTTCTTCTCCAGGGGAGTAACCCATACCTTCATTTACAGAAGGTTTTAAGTTCTATGCTCATGAACTTATAGGGCCATTTTAGTTTTCCATTATCACTTACCATTTAATGGCAAGAAAACTCCATAGAATCCACTGTTCAGTTCAGTCGCTCAGTCGTGTCCAACTCTTTGCGACCCCATGAATCGCAGCACGACAGGCATCCCTGTCCATCACCATCTCCTGCAGTTCACTCACACTCACGTCCATTGTGTCCATGATGCCATCCAGCCGTCTCATCCTCTGTTGTCCCCTTCTCCTCCTGCCCCCAATCTCTCCCAACATCAGAGTCTTTTCCAATGACTCAACTCTTCTCATGAGGTGGCCAAAGTACTGGAGCTTCAGCTTTAGCATCATTCCTTCCAAAGAAATCCCAGGGTTGATCTCCTTCAGAATGGACTGTTTGGATCTCCTTGCAGTCCAAGGAACTCTCAAGAGTCTTCTCCAGCACCACAATTCAAAAGCATCAATACTTCGGTGCTCAGCCTTCTTCACAATCCAACTCTCACATCCATACATGACCACAGGAAAAACCGTAGCCTTGACTAGGCGGACCTTAGTAGGCAAAGTAATGTCTCTGCTTTTGAATACACTATCTAGGTTGGTCATAACTTTTATTCCAAGGAGTAAGCGTATTTTAATTTCCTGGCTGCAATCACCATCTGCAGAGAATTTGGAGCCCAAAAAAATAAAGTCTGACACTGTTTCCACTGTTTCCCCATCTATTCGCCATGAAGTGATGGGACCAGATGCCATGACCTTCATTTTCTGAATGTTGAGCTTTAAGCCAACTTTTTCACTCTCCTCTTTCACTTTCATCAAGAGGCTTTTTAGCTCCTCTTCACTTTTTTGCCGTAAGGGTGGTGTCATCTGCGTATCTGAGGTGATTGCTATTTCTCCCGGCAATGCTCCAGCCATAATCCTTCCTGTCCTAGTACTTATCAGCACACCAATTTTCTTCTCTTAATTGGGATCAGTCAACTTAACCAGTAAGTCACTTTCTTCTTTACCAATTAATTCAATGGGAAAATATTTCAGTAGTGGAGTAGTGGCAGTTTCAAGGTCCAGCTAAATTAGGACAGTATTTTATACTCTGAGGAAAGCATTGCACATTTAGGATCCAAGAACTCTGAAACAATAACCAAAGGTTTTGAGTAACAGAAGTAAAAGTTCTCCCAGTAGGTTTTGGGGTCTAATAGGGCAATCACTTCCACTGAATTATTGATTTGTGAACCCAATTATTCTAGCTTTAGGTTAGCAAATTTAATCTTGTTTATTCTCTATACTGCATCTTAATAAACTGCCCTCCAGCCTCACAAATTGCTTGAACTGAGTCTTCAACTGTGTACTTTACCATCCTGTTAGCTGAGCTGCCACTGAATAAAAGGTACATCGTAAAAAAAGTGAATTCCCTGACATGAATCTTTTGCTGTTCTTTCATCCAAACCAGTGTTATATTGGATACATAATGGTATTAAGACCTGCAGAAGTTCACAGAGCTTAACATTTGCAAAAACATTTTGGTCAGAAAAGACAAATGAATAATTAAAATAAGTGCCTATTCCAATGAGCACAACTCCCTGCCTGCATCATGATAGATGAGATTTGGTTTAAGTAACCTACTGCCAAGTGACTTGCTGGGGTAGATTTGAGGGCTTATTATTGGTCTTTGCTGTAGGCAAGTTAGGCACCAGCAATGATAACCAGACAAGCCTCAAGAGGAAAGATCATGTTATTAAGCTATGTATAACTTCTATCGCTGCCAACATAGCTACTTTGTAACCAATTTCACTTTTGGGAAAAAGATGACAAAAGTTCACATTTTTGGTCCTTTAAAAAATGTTTCACTTCATATTTGAGATCCTACATACAGACACACACACACACACATACATACACACACACACACACCACTTTGTTAGCGCTTCATGGTCTATATAATTTACTATAACAGATTACCATGAAATTCCAAGAATTAGTTAGATGCTGTTTTTCTGTCACATAATATCCATTCTACTTCTGTAACATTATATTGCAATTGTGTGTTAAACAGCATTCCCAATTTGTCTATAAAATCCTTGTAGCCATGCCATCCCTTGTTTATTTCTATATTTCAAGTTGCCAGCTTTTGTGTCTCACAGAGTACTTTATGCTGATATTTATGGTCAATGATGGCAAGTAGTACTTACTTTGTTATTTACATTTATTATTCAATCCATGAGTCCTATTTTAAAAATTTTCAAATGATTGTGCTTTTCTGAATGTGTGCCCAAAGTTCGTTATCAATAGATAATTTTATCAAACCATGTTCTTAGAATATGACATTTAATTCTTTCTTTGTGGAATTTATTGAAATTTTCATGACTTCTTAAAGGTTTTGTGTTAGAAAACATTTTAATATCTTAAAAGATGTATAGTTCTATTATAAAATACAATGTCTAATGTATAATTTTAAATCAAATAGATCCCATAAAACAATCTATATTTTTTGTTTATTTATTTATTTAGAATCTACAGGATCTATCAATGACAGAGTGAGAGATGTTTTCAAGTGTCCCATTCTATCAAATGCTGACATTTATCACCAGACTGCTATTTGGAGTAACCTTATTTCTTTCCAGAGAAGGCAATGGCACCCCACTCCAGTACTCTTGCCTGGAGAATCCCATGGACGGAGGAGCCTGGTGGGCTGCAGTCCATGGGGTCGCTAGGAGTCGGACATGACTGAGTGACTTCACTTTGACTTTTCACTTTGAATTTTCACTTTCATGCATTGGAAAAGGAAATGGCAACCCACTCCAGTGTTCTTGCTTGGAGAATCCCAGGGACGGTGGAGCCTGATGGGCCGCCGTCTATGGGGTCACAGAGAGTCTGACACGACTGAAGCGACTTAGCAGCAGTATTTCTTTCCATTTGGATATCCGTTACATTACCTTCTAAAGTTGGAGCATGAGTATAGATCCATGGCAGAGCCTAGCCCAGCTTCTGTTTTCTGCAGTCCTCAGTTGTCCTGAAATGGGGTGATTTCCTTAGACCACAAGCTGGGTCTTGACTAGTCCATCAAGTGGGATTTCTCCAGAAAATGGTCTTCATCTTTCTTTAGAATCTTCCTCTGCCCTTGGAGTTAATGTTTTACTCATGGTGTTCAAATGACAGACACCACCTCCTCCACCAGTTTTCTCTGAATCTAACATATTGGCTGATTAGTGTCTCACTACCTTGGTGTCTGCCCTGATTTTTGGTGCCTAATAATGAGGGCCATTCATTCTTTTTTTTTTTTTTTAAGAGTGTTTAATTTTTACTACAGATTACAAAAGCTCTGCGGTTTATTTTTCTTGAGAGTAGTTTTGTAATTATTAGGTTATATTAAAATTTCACCTTCTGGAAACTTCACAGGATGCAGAAAAATGTTTCTGAGGATGGGCCTCAATTTCATGTTCTGAAATGTATGAGTCATTTGTCCCAGGATCAAGCAATTTCTGCTTTCTTAAAATATACCTAGAGTAGGCATCAAAGATATTTCATTCTTTTTTCCTTCTGCAGCATCTTTACTAAATTGAAAGAATCACTCTTAACTTACAATTTTTTCTTCACTCTCTGATGCTTACCATTATATTTTAGTTCCATCTGAGGTATTTTAACAGATACTGATCATTGCCCACTTAACTGCCCTTCTTCCTTGTTGATAGAATCAGTTTTCTTTGGGGTGGCTAAGTACCCAGCACTGGGGAGTGAAGCTTGACAGGCCTAAGTCATCATGATGATCCCGTTCTCTGGCAGACTGTCCAGGCTTTCCTTTGAAGCTAGTTCTGGATTCTGGCAAATTTCGATTTAAGTAGATTACTTCTGGGGTTTCTTCCAATTGCCTTATGACCCAGCAATCCCACTGCTGGGCATACACACTGAGGAAACAAGGATTGAAAGAGACATGTGTACACCAATGTTCATCCCAGTACTGTTTATAATAGCTAGGACATGGAAGCAACCTAGATGTCCATCAGCAGATGAATGGATAAGAAATCTTTGGTATATATACACAATGGAGTATTACTCAGCCATTAAAAAGAATACATTCGAATCAGTTCTAATGAGGTGGATGAAACTGGAGCCAATTATACAGAGTGAAGTAAGTTAGAAAGAAAAACACCAATACAGTATACTAACACATATATACGGAATTTAGAAAGATGGTAATGATAACCTTGTATGTGAGACAGCAAAAGAGACGCAGATGTATAGAACAGACTTTTGGACTCTGTGGGAGAGGGAGAGGGTGGGATGATTTGGGAGAGTGACATTGAAACATGTATAACATCATGTAAGAAACAAATCGCCAGTCTAGGTTCGATGCAGGATACAGGATGCTTGGGGCTGGTGCACTGGGATGACACAGAGGGATGGTATGGGGAGGGAGGTAGGAGGGGGGTTCAGGATTGGGAACTCATGTACACCCGTGGTGGATTCATGTTGATGTATGCCAAAACCAATACAGTATTATAAAGTAAAATAAAAAATAAAATAAAGCTAATAATGCCCCTCAAAATAATAACAAATCTTTTAACGATGATGTGGCTTTGTCAATTTAGATGCAACCCACGTTGTGACACGAGTATGTTCACTATGACTCAGTTCTATTTTTTAGTATCCACGATAATTTCTTCTGTGACCCATGAATTATTTAGAATTATGCTTTTATTTCCTGACTTACAGGGTTTGGGAGGAATTTTTGTTAATGATTTCTCTAGTGTTCACACTTCAGAATAATTTCATCTGAGGGGAGATGGAGGGTTTGCTTGGGGTGTGCTACCCACAGATGATTCTGCAGGCAAAGCGCTGACAACACTCATTCTTAATTTCATTTTTTCAATCTTCAAGTTGTTTAAGTTTTACCAAAATTTTGGCCACTATTCGCATGAGGTGGCCAAAGTACTGGAGCTTCATTCTTTAGCATCATTCCTTCCAAAGAAATCCCAGGGTTGATATCCTTCAGAATGGACTGGTTGGATCTCCTTGCAGTCCAAGGGACTCTCAAGAGTCTTCTCCAACATCACAGTTCAAAAGCATCAGTTCTTCAGCGCTCAGCCTTCTTCACAGTCCAACTCTCACATCCATACATGACCACAGGAAAAACCATAGCCTTGACTAGACCGACCTTAGTCAGCAAAGTAATGTCTCTGCTTTTGAATATACTATCTAATTTGGTCGTAACTTTTCTTTCAAGGAGTAAGCATCTTTTAATTTCATGTCTGCAGTCACCATCTGCAGTGAATTTGGAGCCCCCCAAAATAAAGTCTGACACTGTTTCCACTGTTTCCCCATCTATTTCCCACGAAGTGATGGGATCGGAAGAGTTGATTCATTGGAAAAGACTCAGATGCTAACAGGGATTGGGGGCAGCAGGAGAAGGGGACGACCAAGGATGAGAAGGCTGGATGGCATAACGGACTCAATGGACATGAGTCTGAGTGAACTCTGGGTGACGGTGATGGACAGGGAGGCCTGGCGTGCTGCGATTCATGGAGTCGTAAAGAGTCGGACACGACTGAGCGACTGAACTGAACTGATCTTATTATAATGTATTTTCTGCGTTATGAGTCCTTGCTTTTTTATTACATTTTCATAAGTGTTTTATTATGAAGTTGGAGACAGTGATTCAAATGATGAAATATAATATTTTCAATCAAAATTATACAAACATTAATAGTAGTGGATGCCTACTATAATGTTTGTAGTTATGGTATTCTTTTCTTTTTTTTTAAATTTTGGTTGCACTGGGTCTTTATTGTAGCATGTGGGTTTTCTGTAGACGTGATGCACAGGGACTCCTCTAACTGGAGTGAAAGCTTAGATGCCCTGCATCACATAGGATCCTAGTTCTCCGCATTGGAAGGTGGATTCTTAACCACTGGACCTCCAAAGAAGTCCCTATATAATTTTATGGATTTTCAAATTTTAATGCTTATAAACATAATGACCATAGCCATTTGTAGAAATTTCTATTTTAGATTTCATTAGAATAAATTCCTAGTAGTAGATTGATTGGGTCAGTGATTATGAAAATGTTGAGCCTTTGCTGTATAGCGGAAGAGGTCCTTCCACAAAAGATGAATCCATTTATCTTACATCAATACCACATGAGAGCTTTCCTTTTATAATTCTCAGCTATATGGGAATTTTTATGGAAATTATGTCCATCCCAAATTGCATCAGCAGCAGCATGTCCATCCCAAATTGCATAGCAAAATGATATTTTAATGATTTAATTAATATATAACTTTTTAGTGATTTTTGTGCTTTACTTACACTTTGTTCCCTGCTGGTGCTCCCACTTTAGCATGTTGTGTGATAATATGCTTTGCTCATCATCCATTGACTTATTCTAGACTATTTCTTGTCAGTAAACATTACAGTTCAGTAAGAATTACCAGTCACTCTTTTATTATTTTTGTGTAAAAATATATATTTAAAAATTTAGCAGAAAGTATTTCTAATTAGCATACATATTTTTCTAATTATTTCTACATTTTCTAATTATTTCTGATTAGCATATATATTTCTAATTAGCATATATATTCACATGTATAAAATATATATTTTAAAAATTTAGCAGAAATTATTTCTAATTAGCATATATCTATCTTTCATGAACATAAAATTTGATTTCATTAAAATCAAATTTATGTTTGATTTCAAAAATTCTGTCAGACTGTTGGAGATGTATTTGTTATCTAATATTTAGTTGTGTGGACAATATTAATGTGATATTTTGATATTTATTTGATTCTTCTTCAAGAAGAGAAAGAAAACAAAACATTATAAAATGAATGCTGTTTTTTACAAGAAAGGGATACTATTGCCTCAAAGAATAGTTTTATAGTTAAGTAAATTTAAGTGCCCCTAAGCAATATAATACTAGGATCATTTGAGGTCAGATGCATGTTGTCATCCAGTTTTAAACTTTTTTTTTATATCGACTCTAGAAAAAGAATTTTCCATGTGTTTATAAGCTGATTCTGTTTCTCTGTTAGCATATATCTCTTCTTACATGTAATTAAAAGTAAAACAATCCCTATTGTATAAAATATACTTCTTTTTTGTTCAAAAACCCTGTCTCTCCACTTTTATGATTATCTTATCAAGTTGTCCTTTGGATTTATGGACGTCAAACAGATGCCCTCCAGGCATTTACAACTCTAAATTATTTTTTTTTAATTTAAACATTTATAAATAGACAATAATCTCGACAAGGAAAATATTAAATCATTGAAATTAATTATACGGTAGCTTTTCAATCTATAGAATTATCAAGCTTTATTCATAAGTACACTTGAAAGCCAGTTAGTCTATTCTCATGTCTCAAAGTAGAGTAATACTTGCATTTTTGTGATCAGTCTATAAATAATGAATTCTGAAAGACTTCCAGTGTATATCTTAAAAACTAATCACATGGGGAGAAACACACAGATGCATTGTTAACAAAGTTGTTTAAAAATATTATTGCTTTTCGGACATCTAATTATCCCTACTTCTGATTCCTAATTCTCATGGGGAGAAGTACTTTCCTCTGTCTCTAAAATCCTTAATATGTTGGAAGACCACTTTTAGGTCATGTCTCAGTCTGACACTTCCAAGTTTCTTCTGCATTCCAGCGCCAGCATTCTCCCCTTCAAGTGCAATAACAACTCTGGAATCACTGGAGTGATGAGAGCCAAATAGATATTCACGTTTTCCCAAGATTACTATCGGGTTTTGTGTCTGTTAACTTGGATTGTCTGAGAAAGCACTTAGTTATGGACTGCAATGAGGATTTATTCCTTCAGACACTACAGAGTCATTTTGTCTAAAATCTCTTGGATTTATGTGATATCAAATAATTATCTTACGTTGATGTGCACATAGCTGGGAACATGGGATGAAGAAAGAAATGGCAAAGGAGTAAATTATGAACAGGGAATCTCCATTTTATATAGTTGTAATTTATTCTGTAGTTGATTATTATGTTTCTCTGACTTTAACTCATGGGTACCTGACAGGCATTACAAAAGTCTATGTAACTCCCTTCACCCCCAATGATCTATTTTACTTTTCTCACTGATTCTTCAAAATTATACTTTGCAGGTCTGTGTTTCTCTGTCTTCATGTTCTCATTCATAACAACTATAACTACTTTACATGATGATTAGAAATGTTTTTCTTAAGAATCTGATTATTATAATTGACATGTAATATCACTTTGAAATATTTATGAAGCATATTTCTACACATGACAGAGAATATTTCTAGTAGCACTGGTAGAGAAAGAGAGAAAATATTTAATCATAGAAATATGCCACTTTTGCAGCTATTGATTCATTTTTAGCATTCTTAAGACTTTAGCAAATAAAGATCAACAAATGTCCAAAACATTCAAATCCAGTTGGCTAATATAACCACGCTTCATTTCTGAGGCATAGTCATATGACAGCACCCCCAAAGCATTGGTCTCACTGTACACCTACAATTGCTAAGTCTATTACTTTTCTCTTTCATTCATTTAGTGAGTTGGCCAAAAAATCCATTTGGGTTTTTCCCTAAGCTTTTGCAAAAAAACCCCAAATGAACTTCTTGGCCAACCCAATGTTGCATAGGGACTTCGCTGGTGACTTAGACAGTAAAATGTTTGCTTACAATGTGGGAGACCTGGGTTCAATCCCTGGGTTGGGAAGATCTCCTGGAGAAGGAAATGGCAACCCATTCCAGTGTTCTTGCCTGGAAAATCCCATAGATGGAGGAGCCTGGTAGGCTACAGTTCATGGGTTTGCAAAGAGCGACTGAGTGACTTCACTTTCACTTTCACTTTCAATGTTACATAATACTATGTTCCATCCATTATGATAAGCACTTTTAAAACAAAACCTACTAAAGAAGTTTTTAAAGTTAGCTTTCATATCATTTTAATTTTAATAATTTCCATTTTGTAATTATTGCTATAATATAAATAAATACTTATATTTTCCTTCTTTTTAGTTATATATATTAACCAAAATCATCAATGCCTTGTAATAATTAAATAGCTCATTCCCATACAGAGATTTTACTATAACTCTTAGAACAAGGATGTTCGGTAAAATGTTTATTCATGGTTCAATATTTACTGTGTTCCAGTTTTTTCCTCTCTTATTTCACTCTTATTCAGAAAAGTAATGAGGGATGCATAACCATAATTATCTTTTATAATAGAAATGATTTGCATGCAACAAGCAAAGTTTAGAAGTGCACTACAGAATTGTTGCAGGTATATACATATCAATGGCATTTGCCTTTGTGAGAACTATAATAACTTCTCTTTAGCTGTCCAAGAGTTTCATTCTTGACAACTATGTATTACTTTCAATACACAAAAAATCTTAAATTACAATATTCTTTCTTTAGTCTGTGTCTTAATGTCAATGAATGAAATGACAATAGAATGTGTTAAAAAGGGAAAGTGCTTTGTTGAGAGAGTAATGTGGCTTGTTCTTATTTTTACTTTGTACAGTTGGGTTGAATAACATAATCTTCTTGGATCTGAGTTTTCAGAACTTTATTTTTTGAATCTTTAGCTCCATTATGGCACTGTGCATAGTGATATAAATAATAGATTCTCCTATAATGCATAGTTCCAAAATTATTGAAAAAAAATTTTTATGTAACAGCAAATTTAACTTGCACTAAATCTTACCAATCTATTGCTTCCAAAAATTTGATGAAATTAATATTTTGGCTTATATAGGGATTTTAATAAATTAGAAATCAAAGTGTATCTTAGATTTATTTGAAGACATATAAATAGAGTCATAAGATATAAATCTTACTGCACTTCAAATAGCAGATTCATTACATGGAAAACATTTCAATTGCTGAAAAAATAATCCTGTATTTTAAGATATACCAAATTTGATTGTATACATAAAATAAAGATATTAAAAGGAGAAATAGAGAGAAAACCTATTAAATGGTCCATATGTTAATATTAAGTAATTAAGCAACAGAAAGTGACAAGTGAAAGCATCGAGAAAGAACTTCTTTGGGCTCCATGGTCTTATTAATGTCAGTACCTTCAATAAAAGATCAAATGTAAACATATGATTTCATTTGTTCAAATATTAACTTTTTTACTTACGCTGAAGTATTGCTTCATTTTATATGTTCTGATAAAATCATCACTGAGGTTTGCATCTTTGACTATTAATGATTCAAGCAACATGACTAAAGAGCTGAAACAGAGTAAAAAGCAATGAAATACAAACCTATGTCCTCCAGATAAAACATTGATAAAATGGTGCGTATCTATAATTAATGTAAAACACTATAAGAGCAAATTATAAACGTCTAATTTTGGAAGTTGGCAAATTTACAACTTATGTAAAATACTATAGAGTAGCAAATGAATAATTGCTTATTTTAATAAGCTTGTGCAACAGCTATTGCATTTGTATAATTCTCCAGATTGAGAAAGTATGAAAATTCTTATCTCTCCATATTTAAATACTTTATCTTAAAGTTAAGGTATCTAAAATGTGTTTTATCTAAAGTATGGAAATTCAACTCAATTTAATTCACTAAATATTTAATGTGTACTTTTATATTCAAGAAATGAAATGGGAATGCTGGGAAAAATGACCAGCAATAAACCATCAATTCTTACCTTAAATGAATTATAACAAATTACAGTTACTAATCCAAATTCAACATCTCTAAAACAGAAATTCTTCATCCTAGAAAGAATTATTCAGATAGATGAGAGAATTTAACTTCAACTTCCCTTACTGGGTATATAACCTAGGTTAATTTATCCTTATTTTATGATCCTCAGTTTCTTTACTTGTTAAGTGGGATAAATCACAGCTCCATGATGATCCAGTGATGATGCCTTGAGATAAGCACACCCAAGTGTCTTAACATAGCCCTTCCGTTCAGTTCAGTTCAGTTCAGCCACTCAGTCCTGTCCGACTCTTTTTGACCCCATGAATCACAGCACGCCAGGCCTCCCTGTCCATCACCAACTCCTGGAGTTCACTCAGACTCACGTCCATTGAGTAAGTGATGCCATCCAGCCATCTCATCCTCTGTCGTCCCCTTCTCCTCCTGCCCCCAATTCCTCCGAGCATCAGAGTCTTTGCCAATGAGTCAACTCTTCACATGAGGTGGCCGAAGTACTGGAGTTTCAGCTTTAGTCTAGTAAGTGATAAATACTCCCTTTAGTGGTCCTGCCACTAAGTTGGAGATCTTTCTCTGCATGAGGGTGATGGAGAACATATCACAGATGCTAAAACAAGTTAAAAAAAAAAAACAAAACCACACCACATGCCTGGGTTAAAATAATCTAAAAGAAGTATGGCTAATGGAAACAAAAGTAAATGTACTACAAAGTATTTCTATGTTTTCTTCTGTTTTTATGCCTTTAGGTTTTACATCATAGCATTGGAAATTACTTGTAGGAGTCCTTTTAGGTCTATTATTGTGTTACAAATAAAATTAGATTTTTTTTTTTTTAAGTGTGACTTAAATAGAATTGGTTGTACCAGAATTCAACATTAAGGCCAACAGAAGCATTTGCTCACTTTTATTATTTCCTCGGAGATTTAACCAAGTGCCTCTCTGCCCCAGACCATTGGGGTGGATGATGTGCAGTTCATTTCAGTTCAGTTCAGTCACTCAGTTATGTCCGACTCTTTGTGACCCTATGAATCGCAGCACGCCAGGCCTCCCTGTCCATCACCAACTCCCGGAGTTCACTCAGACTCACATCCATCGAGTACAGTGATGCCACCCAGCCATCACATCCTCTGTTGTCCCTTCCTTCTCCTGCCCCCAATCCCTCCCAGCATCAGAGTCTTTCCCAGTGAATCAACTCTTCGCATAAGGTGGCCAGGATACTGGAGTTTCAGCTTTAGCATCATTCCTTCCAAAGAAATCCCATGGCTGATCTTCTCCAGAATGGACTGGTTCGGTGTCCTTGCAGTCCAAGGGACTCTCAAGAGTCTTCTCGCACACCAAAATTCAAAAGCATCAATTCTTCGGCACTCAGCTTTCTTCAACGTCCAACTCTCACATCCATACATGACCACAGAAAAGACCATAGCCTTGACTAGACAGACCTTAGTCGGCAAAATAATGTCTCTGCTTTTGGATATGCTATCTAGGTTGGTCATAACTTTTTTTCCAAGGAGTAAGCGTCTTTTAATTTCATGGCTGCAGTCACCATCTGCAGTGATTTTGGAGCCCAAAAAAATAAAGTCTGACTCTGTTTCCACTGTTTGGCCATCTATTTCCCATGAAGTGATGGGACAAGATGCCATGATCTTCGTTTTCTGAATGTTGAGCTCTAAGCCAATTTTTTCACTCTCCTATTTCACATTCATCAAGAGGCTTTTTAGTTCCCCTTCACTTTCTGCCATAAGAGTGCTGTCATCTACATATCTGAAATTATTGATATTTCTCCCAGCAATCTTGATTCCAGCTTATGCTTCTTCCAGTCCAGTGTTTCTCATGATGTACTCTGAATATAAGTTAAATAAGCAGGGTGACAATATGCAGCCTTGACGTACTCCTTTTCCTACTCGGAACCAGTCTGTTGTTCCATGTCCAGTTCTAACTGTTGCTTCCTGACCTGCATATAGGTTTCTCAAGAGGCAGGTCAGGTGGTCTGATACTCTGATCTCTTTCAGATTTTTCCACAGTATTGTGATCCATACAGTCAAAGGCTTTGGCATAGTCAATAAAGCAGAAATAGATATTTTTCTGGAACTCTCTTGCTTTTTTCCATGATCCAGCAGATGTTGGCAATTTGATCTCTGGCTCCTCTGCCTTTTCTAAAGCCAGCTTGAACATCTGGAATTTCACGGTTCACGTATTGCTGAAGCCTGCCTAGGAGAATTTTGAGCATTACTTTCTAGCATGTGAGACGAGTGCAATTGTGTGGTAGTTTGAGCATTCTTTGGCATTGCCTTTCTATGAGATTGGAATGAAAACTGACATTTTGCAGTCCTGTGGCCATTGCTGAGTTTTCCAAATTTGCTGGCATCTTGAGTGCAGCACTTTCACAGCATCATCTTTCAGGATTTGAAATAGCTCTACTGGAATTCCATCATCTCCACTAGCTTGGTTCGTAGTGATGCTTTCTAAGGCCCTTTTGACTTCACATTCCAGGATGTTTGGCTCCAGGTGAGTGATCACACCATCGTGATTATCTTGGTTGTGAAGATATTTTTTGTACAGTTCTTCTGTGTATTCCTGCCACCTCTTCTTAATATCTTCTGCCTCTGTTAGGTCCATACCATTTCTGTCCTTTATCGAGTCCATCTTTGCATGAAATATTCCCTTGGTATCTCTAATTTTCTTGAAGAGATCTCTAGTCTTTCCCATTCTGTTGTTTTCCTCTATTTCTTTGCATTGATCACTGAGGAAGTCTTTCTTATCTATTCTTGCTATTCTTTGGAACTCTGCATTCAGATGCTTATATCTTTCCTTTTCTCCTTTGGTTTTCACTTATCTTCTTTTCACAGCTATCTGTACAGCCTCCCCAGACAGCCATTTTCCTTTTTTGCATTTCACAAAATGTTTTGCAGTACACAACATTAAAAAACTAAGTATATATTTTTTACAGTAATCTTTTTGCCTTTGTATCTATACTGTTTTCTGCATAAAAACAGGGCATTTCCTTTGCCTGACTGTTGTCACTGCCTTCATACCCTTAGTACCAATTCCCTGTTGCCCTATTTTGAGCCAGGAGTGGAGCCACCCTATCAGTACCCATCCCTAAAATTCCCATTTAGAAAGCAAGTGCCAGGATGAATCATCAGTGTCTCAGAGTAGTTGTTTGTTTGTTTTTTTTTTCTTTTGTTTTGTTTTGTTTTTGCGCTTGGTTCAGGAGAAAGCCAATTTTTAGAGAAGAAAGGGAGGAAGGAAGGATGGCAGGATGGATGGATGGAAGGGAAACTTAACAGGGCCCTGTGATGCTCTCAGGCATAGAGGATTTTCTGTCTCCCATTTTTGTAGGCAAGACTCCAACCTCTGTTTTCTTCCCTGAGTTCCTAAGGACAGATGCAAACAGTTATTAATCAAAGGAGGAACAGCCAATAAATAACCTGAGGAAGATTAAAGGGACCAGAGAAGCTCATCAAGATTTGCAGACCACCTGAGATGAGATTAAGAGCCTGCAAGCCCTGCTCGTCAAACTGTCTAGGGTGGTTATACACAGTTCTTTGAAACAGCACTATGGTGTGTCTCCCTTTACCTGGAAACGTAATAAAGCTATACTTTTCTACTTCACCCAATACTTTCTCTGAGATTTGATTTGGCACTTATGTACAGAGGGGCCAAGCTTTAGGTAACACAGGGAAGAAAACCAAAACCACAAAACTTTAAGCTACCTCCAACCTCATCTGACTTTATTTCTCAACTCTTGCTGCCCTGAGCTCCTCCCTTCCTCCAGGTTTCTGAGCAGCAACAGTGGAAGCATCACACTGATGAGTTCATTTGTCCCCTCAGAGTATAGATAAAATACTGTGCATTCAAAATGAGGGGAAGGAAGAAAGTATAGTAAATATAGGAGACCGTTCTTTTAAAGCAACCACTTACAAATCTTTTCTAGCAAAATATAGGGCTTCCCTCATTGCTCAGTTGGTAAAGAATCTGCCTGCAATGCAGGAAACCCTGGTTCAATTCCTGGGTTGGAAAGATCCCCTAGAGAAGGGAAAGGTTTCCCACTCCAGTATTCTGTCCTGGAGAATTCCATGGACTGTGTAGTCCATGGATTGCAAAGAGACGGACATGACTGAGTGGTTTTCACTTTCATAGGGGGTGGAAAAAAAAAACACAAAACCCTCAACATGTGAGAAGAACTTTGAGACTTGAGATTCAGGGCAGAATAATGGCAAAAAAAAAAAAAGTGTTTTTAACATGAGTTATAATTTAAATATTGTGCCCAACTGGTGCTGACTTGTAGCAGTGATTTGTGAGGACATGTTCCATTATGATCCTGTTTTTCCTCTGCTTAGATGGATTGCAAGTCAAGATGAAGGCACTAAATTTAGATAATTTAAAAATGATCACATTGCTTGCCTCATGGGTTTGAAAATGAGATACAATTTATGAATTGGTCTATTTTTAACACAGACATTTATTTGCCATTACTCAACAAATGAAAGTAATGCAATGCACAGTTACTTGATGTTTTGTAGTGTGGCCTCAAAATAATTATCCAAGTCAAAGTATAGATAATGTTTGCTTTCTATGAAATGCATGAATCTTTTTTTTTTAAGAAGTGAAAAAATTTATATCCTTTTCTGCTTTTTTTTCTTTTAAAAATTTCTGTAAAATTGGCATCTTCCAAACTGTAAATGAATTCAAACATATATTGAAGAATAAATGGTGGGGGGAGGGAGAGATAAGAATTACTGTAAAAGTCTTTCATCTGCTGCTTCATTTCTTACTATGTAGAATTTTTGGCAAAAAGATACAGTTGAGTCCATAAATTAATCTACTTAAGCTAATGGCAATAAGAAATGTAGCATCTGTTCCAAGGGTTCTTGAGAATTTAATTCATTAATGCATAATTTCACACCTTGTGTAAAAGAGAGAAACTCTTAAAGCTGAAGGCAAAATGAGAAGTCAGACTTCACTGGAGAAAAGTTTGTGTTCTTTTCAGAATTGACATTTACAGGGAATATGCACATGGAAGGTACATAATGAAAATTCCTAGACTGGATAGAGCACAAGCTGGAAACAAGATTTCCAGTAGAAATATCAGTAAACTCCAATATGCAGATGACACCACCCTTATGGTATAAGGCAAAGAAGAACTAAAGAGCCTCTAGATGAAAGTGCAGATGGTGACTGCAGCCATGAAGTTAAAAGACGCTTACTCCTTGGAAGGAAAGTTATGACCAACCAAAATAGCATATTCAAAAGTAGAGACATTACTGTGCCAACAAAGATTCGTCTAGACAAGGCTATGGTTTTTCCAGTGGTCATGTATGGATGTGAGAGTTGGATTGTGAAGAAAGCTGAGCACTAAAGAATTGATGCTTTTGAACTGAGGTGTTGGAGAAGACTCTTGAGAGTCCCTTGGACTGCAAGGAGATCCAACCCGTTCATTCTAAAGGAGATCGGTCCTAGGTGTTCTTTGGAAGGAATGATGCTAAAGCTGAAACTGCAGTACTTTGGCCACCTCATGCGAAGAGTTGACTCATTGGAAAAGACTCTGATGCTGGGAGGGATTGGGGGCAGGAGGAAAAGGGGACAACAGAGGATGAGACAGCTTGTTGGCATTACCGACTTGATGGACATGAGTTTGAGTGAACTCCGGAAGTTGGTGATAGACAGGGAGGCCTGCTGCTGCTAAGTCGCTTCAGTTGTGTCTGACTCTGTGCGACCCCATAGATGGCAGCCCACCAGGCTCCCCCATCCCTGGGACTCTCCAGGCAAGAATACTGGAGTGGGTTGCCATTTCCTTCTCCAATGCATGAAAGTGAAAAGTGAAAGTGAATTCGCTCAGTCATGTCCAACTTCGAGACCCCATGGACTGCAGCCTACCAGATCCTCCATCCATGGGATTTTCCAGGCAAGAGTACTGGAGTGGGGTGCCATTGCCTTCTCCAACAGGGAGGCCTAAAGTGCTGCAATTCATGGGGTCGCAAAGAGTCGGACACAACTAAGTGATTGAACTGAACTGAACTGAGAGGAAAGTGAAAGAGGGGAGTGAAAAAATTGGCTTAAAACTCAACTTTCAGAAAACTAAGATCATGGCGTTTAGTCCCATCACTTCATGGCAAATAGATGGGGAAACAATGGAAACTGTGACAGACTTCATCTTTTTGGGCTCCAAAATCACTGCAGATGGTGACTGCAGCCATGAAATTAAGAGACACTTGCTCCTTGGAAGAAAAGTTATGACCTACCTAGAGAACATATTAAAAAGCAGAGATATTACTTAACTAACATAGTTCCATCTAGTCAAAGCTATGGTTTTTCCAATTGTCATGTGAAAGTTTGAATATAAAGAAAGCTGGAGCACCAAAGAATTGATGCTTTTGAACTGTGGTGTTGGAGAAGATTCTTGAGAGTCCCTTGGACTGCAAGGAGATCAAACCAGTCCATCCTAAAGAAAATCAGTCCTGGATATTCATTGGAAGAACTGATGCTGAAGCTGAAACTCCCAGTGCTTTGGCCACCTGTTGAAACAAACTTAGTCATTTGAAAAGACCCTGATGCTGGGAAAGATTGAAGTTGGGAGGAGAAGGGGATGACAGAGGATGAGATGGTTGGATGGCATCACTGACTCATGGACATAACCTTGAGAAAACTCCAGGAGTTGGTGAAGGATAGGGAGGCCTGGTGTGCTGCAGTCCATGTGGTCACAGAGTTGGACACGAATGAGCAACTGAACTGAACATATGCACATGCATGTATGTGGAAGAGGAAACCTTGGGGTAAATAGCCTCCTGGGGTTGTTGTCATAATTTGCAAAACATTACTATATGAATAATAAGTAGCATGCTCTGCTCTATTGACAAGGCAGACAGGATGGCATGCAGAAGACAGAGTGAGCATGCCCGTGTACACTGAGCAGCCAGAAGACATGAAAGAGTGTCCTTAGATGATGTCTTCACTAGAATTTTGTAGTCAAGATGACTTTTAGTCTACTATTCCTTTCAGTGCAGTTCAGTTCAGTTGCTCATTCATGTCTGACTCTTTGTAACCACATGCAATGCAGCACGCCAGGCCTCCCTGTCCATCACCAAATTCTAGAGCTTACGCAAACTCATGTTCATTGAGTCAGTGATGCCATCAAACAATCTCATCCTCTGCCGTCCCCTTCTCCTCCCACCTTTAATCTTTCCCAGCATCAGGGTCTTTCCAAATGAGTCAATTCTTCGCATCAGGTGGCCAAAGTATTGGAGCTTCAGCTTCAGTATCAGTCCTTCCAATAAATACCCAAGACTGATCTCCTGTAGGATGGACTAGTTGGATCTCCTTGCAGTCCAAGGCACTCTCAAGAGTCTTCTCCAACACCACGGTTCAAAAGCATCAATTCTTCAGTGCTCGGCTTTCTTTATAATCAAACTCTCACCTCCATACACAATAACTGGAAAAACCATAGTTTGACTAGATGGACCTTTGTTGGCAAAGTAATGTCTCTGCTTTTTAATATGCTGCCTAGGTTGGTCATAACTTTTCTTCCAAGGAGCAAGTGTTTTTTTTTTTTTTTTTTTTTTTTTTTTTTTTTTTTTTTTTTTTTAAATTTCATAGCTGCAGTCACTATCTGCAGTGATTTTGGAGCCCCTCAAAATAAATTATTTCACTATTTCCACTATTACCCCATATATTTGTCAAGAAGTGATGGCATCAGATGCCATGGCCTTAGTTTTCTGAATATGAGTTTTAAGACAACTTTTTCTCTCTAACGTTTCATTTTCATCAAGAGGCTTGCAAGTTCTTCACTTTCTGCCGTGAAGTGGTATCATCTGCATATCTCAGGTTATTGATATTTCTCCTGGCAATCTTAATTCAACTTGTGCTTCATCCAGTCCAGCATTTCTCATTATGTACTCTGCATATAAGTTAAATAATCAGGGTGACAATATACAGCCTTGACATACTTCTTGCCGATTTTGAACCAGTCTGTTGTTTCATGTCCAGTTCCAACTGTTGTTTCTTGACCTGCATACAGATTTCTCAGGAGGTAGGTCCAGTGACCAGGTATCCCCATCTCTTGAAGAATTTTACAGTTTGCTGTGGTCCACACAGTCAAAGGCTTTGGCATAGTCAATGAATAGAAGTAGATGTGTTTCTGGAACTCTCTCACTTTTTCGATGATCCAACAGACGCTGGCAATTTGATCTCTAGTTCCTCTGACTTCTATCAGTCCAGCTTGAAATTCCATCTGGAAATTCATGGTTAATGTACTGTTGAAGCTTGGCTTGAAGAATTTTGAGCATTACTTTGCTAGCATGTGAGAAGAATGCAATTGTGCAGTAGTTTGAGCATTCTTTGGCATTTCCTTTCTTTGGAACTGGAATGAAAACTGATGTTTCTGGTCCTGTGGCCACTGCTGAGTTTTCCAAATGCTGATGCATTGAGTACACTACTTTCACAGCATCTTCTTTTAAGATCAGAAATGATTCAACTGGAATTCCATCACCTCCACTAGCTTTCTTCATAGTGATGTTTCTACAGGCTCACTTGACTTTGCATTCAAGGATGTCTGGCTCTAGGTGAGTGATCACACCATCGTGGTTATCTGAGTCATGAAGATCTTTTTTGTACAGTTCTTCTGTGTATTCTTGCCACCTCTTCTTAATATCTTCTGCTTCATCTAGGTCCATAGCACTTCTATCCTTTTTTGTGCCCATCTTTGCGTGAAATGTTTCCCTGATATCTCTAATTTTCTTGAAGATATATCTAGTTTTTTTTTTCTATTCTATTTTTTTCCTCAATTTTTTTTTGCATTGATCACTGAGGAAGGCTTTCTAATATCTCCTTGCTATTCTTTGGAATTCTGCATTCAAATGGGCATGTCTTTCCTTTTCTCCTTTGCCTTTCACCTCTCTTCTTTTCACAGCTCTTTCTAAGGCCTCACAGACAACCATTTTGCCTTTTTGTATTTCTTTTTCTTGGGGATGGTCTTTATTACTGGCTCCTGTACAATGTCACGAACATCTGTCTATAGTTCTTCAGGCACTCTATCTATCAGATCTAATCCCTTGGATCTATTTGTTACTTCCACTGAATAATCATAAGGGATTTGATTTTGGTCATACCTGAATGGTCTGGTGGTTTTCCCTACATTATTCAATTTCAGTCTGAATTTGGCAATAAGGAGTTCATGATCTGAGTCACAGTCAGCTCCCTATCTTCTTTTTGCTGACTGTATTGAACTTTTCCATCTTTAGTGGTCAAGAATATAACCAATCTAATTTTAGTTTTGACAATCTGGCGATGTCCATGTGTAGAGTGTTCTCTTGTGTTGTTGGAGGAGGGTGTTTGCTATAACAAGTGCCCTCTCTTGGCAAAGCTCTGTTAGCCTTTACTCTGCTTCATTTTGTTTTCCAAGGCCAAATTTGGCTGTTACTCTGGGTGTCTCTTGACTTCCTAGTTTTGCATTCCAGTCCCCTTTAATGAAAAGGACACCTTTTTTTGCATGTTAGTTCTAAAAGGTCTTTTAGGTCTTGAATGAACCATTCAAATTCCACTTCTTCAGCATTACTGGTCGGAACATAGCCTTGGAGTACTGTGATATTGAATGGTTTGCTTTGGAAATTAACAGAGATCATTCTGTCTTTTTTGAGATTGCATCTAAGTACTGCATTTCAAACTCTTTTGTCGACTATGATGGCTACTCTATTTCATCTAAGGGATTCTTGCTCACAGTAGTAAAAATAATGGTCATCTGAGTTAAATTCACCCATGCCAGTCCATTTTAGTTCACTGTTTTCTAAAATGTCAACGTTCACTCTTGTCATCTCCAGTTTAACCACTTCCAATTTACCTTGATTCATGGATCTAACATTCCAGCTTCCTATGCAATATTGCTCTTTACAGCATTGGACTTTACTTCCATCACCAGTCACATTCAAAACTGGGTGTTGTTTCTGGTTTGGCTCTGTCTCTTCATTCTTTCTTGAGTATGACTTTAGTAGAGCCATAGATAAAATGCAACCATTTGGGGAAATTTTTAAAAAGGTATACATATTTTTAAGAAATTACCAAATTTCCCAATCGCTCATGAAGAAAGTGAAGGACTCAAGATCTGGATTCTTCATTAATGTATATATGTGTGTTTGTATGTGTATATGTGTGTTTTCATGACTTCAAAATCAAGCCAGCAAACCTTGGCTACAGGAAAGACATTTTTCCCTTTTGCCACAAAATCAAAAAGAGACAGATTGCTGTGCTATTAAATGATGAGTAAAAGAGAACTCACAGAATATGCTTAAATCCCTGTGCATGCCCAGAAATCCTAGGAGTCTCAGATGGTTCTCTTCCTTAGAGGGCTAAATTTGTATCTTTGAATAGATACAAAGAAGAACTTTAAGTATTAATTTTTATTTAAGGATAAATCAGAACAATTCTTATTTTACTGAAATTCTTCTTTGCAAAGTTATTTCAGAAGGTGGCTACATATTAAAACACCACCATTTCCCATAAAATTTTAAAGAAAATCAGTGAGCAGAATCTGCTACCATATTTATATTGGTATGCTTTTCTAAATCAGAAATATTCTTAATTTAAGTAGTTCAATATGTAAATAATGTTTCACAACTTTAAAAATTTAATGTGGCATTCTTAAATCATGATTGCAAAATATGATACAACTTTTTTGATCATTGTCCAGAAATTTTTGATTTTTCTTGGTTTTGAAAGTAACTGAGGATTTCATTTATAATTCTCTAATAGCTAAGAAAATCCTGTTTTTCATGCTTTTAATATTTATATCTTTTACTTTTAACTCTTTATCTAATATTTGTGTGACCATTGTCAAAATAAAACAGGGGTATGATTAAGAATTTTTGAAATCTATGAAACATAATGGAGAATGAGTCTTAGTTAAAGTTTGCGGTTAACAAAAGATAAATGAAGAAAGAGATTCTGCGAAAGGTTTATCTAACCTGTGACTTAAAGAATTTCTTATCATGAAAATCTCTGTACTCACCCTCAACCCTTCCTTCTCTCATTTTTGTAATAATGGAAATAAAATAAAATATATATTTGGATATTTGGGAATATACTAAAAGATTTTTATCTATTGATGTAAAACCAACTACTTCAAAATTAAATGACTTCATTATATTAACTACTGTGTCCGTTCATGATTTTGCAGTTTGGAATTCCTTGATGGCTCAGATGTTACAGAGTTTTCCTGCAATGCAGGAGACCCAAGTTCAATCCCTGGGTCAGGAAGATCCCCTGGAGAAGGAAATGGCAACCAACTCTAGTATTCTTACCTGGAGAATTCCATAGACAGAGGAGCCTGGCAGGCAGCAGTCCATGGGGTTGCAAAGAGTCAGACATGACTGAATGACCTCATTTTCACTTGCAACCTGGACAGGGCTAAGCTGGGTGTTTCTTCTGCCAGCGGTCTTTCATGTGACTGAAGTAAGTTAGTGTTAGGGAAATTAAATAGACGTAGTCTTGTTCATGGCACTCCACTCCAGTACTCTCGCCTGGAAAATCCCATGGATGGAGGAGCCTGGTAGGCTGCAGTCCATGGGGTCACTAAGAATCGGACATGACTGAGTGGCTTCCCTTTCACTTTTCACTTTCATGCATTGGAGAAGGAAACGGTAACCCACTCCAGTGTTCTTGCCTGGAGAATCCCGGGGATGCGGGAGCCTGGTGGGCTGCCATCTATGGAGTCGCACAGATTCGGACACGACTTAAGCGACTTAGCAGCAGTAGTCTTGTTCAGGCTTCAGAAAAGAGAAAGCAGAACTGGCCTCTGACTTTGCTTCTGACTTGCCTGGATAAGACCCTGACTATGTGCCTGCTGTGAATACAAGCCACGTGACACAACAGATAAGATAGGGGATGGATCATAGAATTGTTGAGCCCTTAGAAGGGGTCTGGCCCACCACATTCAGGACTTAACAACATTTCAAACTACAGTTCAAGATTTATAAGACAAAACAAATAGCATTATTTAGAAAAAAAAAAAAAAAAGTTAGCTTAAACCCAGGGCTGCAATTTGCTCCCAGACTGATGATGATGATATTAGTTTGTGGCCTGGAATTATATAAGCAGAAACTCCCACAGTGGAGTTTGAAGTCTCACCCATAGAGCAGACATGGTCCAGAGCAGCAAAAGGTCCAGGACCTTTTCCCAGATTGCTGTCGCATGGGACTTCCCAGCACTGTTTGAGTCAGGATGTTGGTCAAAATCCAACTTGGTGATGTTTGTACTGTTATTCTCCGTTAGCATTCCACTTTTCTTCCCTTTTAATGATTGCTTATTAAAAGTAAGATGGATAATTCTCCATTAGATATTGATACCCCTTTCTTTTAATGTCTATACAGTAAAAATAAGGTAGATATTCTCTATTAAATATTGGAAAGATTTATATAAAATGAATGGTTTCTTTTGTTAACAAATCATTTGAACCTGAAACAAAAATTAAAGCTTTCTACAAACCAGTTATGTTAATTAAGGCTTAGGATAAGCTCTAATGTCAGAAAGCCCAGGAATCTGTCTTATTTCTTGTAGTCTCGAGACCTTCTCTCTCTCTTTCTCTCTCTCTTTTTTTTTTGTTTTTGTTTTTAAAAATAATCCACCATTACTCTTTATTTTTTCCACTGATATTGCTGAGCTGAACATATTTTAAACACACAACAAAGTTTTTGGGCCTCTTGATAAAGACATTTTCTTTTTATAAACTTTAACTTTTGAAGAATGATGATACTTTTTCCTTTTTCCTCTTTCTCTTCTCACAGTGAATGGGATTTCCACGGGGGAGTTTTTTATATCTTCTCTTAAGTGTTACATGTAAATAGTTTTTTCAGACAGAGAGCTAAAGTACTTGCCCAGTGTTGCAGGGCTCCCCAAACCACAAAAGCAGAAGCGTTCAGGATGTCTTAAGGCTTAGGTTGAGAAATTGAAAAATTACGACTTCTGAAAATATAATGCTGATAAAGATGAATTTTCCATGAAGAGAACTTCCATGACAGGGCCCCTAACTTGCCAGCACCCTTTCCAGCCCTGAGATTAGTTCTGTATATGTAAAATGGCTTGTTGTGAGATACCGATGTAACAGACTATAACACTGACGTTGATATATTGTGTATAACATTATTAATGCTTTCCATAATTTATTTGTGATGTTAATATTATGGAAAAATGCATGACTTAAAGTCTAAGCAAATACTTCTTTTAGAAGATGTGTGCCTAAAATTTTGTTTTGATAATGGTCAAATCATAACTACTGAAAAGTAGATAAATAGACATAGAAAAGTAGATTTGTTGTTGTTGTCATTCAGTTGCTAAGTCATATCTGACTCTGCAACCCTATGGCCTGTAGCCTGCCAGGCTCCTTTGTCCATGGGATTTCCCAAGCAAGAATACTGGAGTGGATTGCCATTTCCTTCTCCACAGGTCTCCCTGATCCAGGGATTGAAATAATGTCTCCTGCATTGGCAGGCAGATCCTTTACCACTGAGCCAACAGGAAAGCCCAGAAAAGTAGTTAAAACTGACCAAAAAGAAAAGACACAGTAATCCTTTTATAAATGTGTGTAAATAATTTGGTGAGCTTCTAAACTAGTGTTCTGTTATGGGGTTCTCACAAGAAGAACACTGGAGTGGTTTGCCATTTCTTCCTCCAGTGGACCACATTTTGTCAGAACTCTCCACTATGACCCATCCATCTTGGGTCACCCTACACAGCATGGCTCATAGCTCCATTGAGCTATGCAAGCCCCTTCACCACAATGCAGTGATCCATGAAGGGGATGAGTTAAGCTTTCAAATTATTGTGCTGGAGAAAACTTGAGAGTCCCTTGAACAGCAAGGAGATGAAACCAGTTAATTCTAAGGGAAATCAACCCTGAAGACTCATTGAAAGGACTGATGCTGAAGATGAAGCTTCAATACTTTGGCCACCTGATCCAAATAACTGATTCATTGGAAAAGACCCTGAAACTAATGGGAGAGATTGAAGCCAAAAGCAGAAGAGTGTGGCAGAGGATAAGATTGCTGGATGGCATCACTAATTCAATGGACATGAACTTGGGAAAATTCTGGGAGATGGTGAGGGACAGGGAAGCCTGGCAAGCTGCAGTCCATGGGGTCGCAAAGAGTCAGACACAACTTAGAGACTGAAAAACAAAAACAAAACTAGAAGATTCATTGATCTGCTTTGCTGGAAAGAAAAGTGAAGTCACTCACTCGTGTCCGACTGTTTGCGACACCATGGACTGTAGCCTACCAGGCTCCTCCATCCATGGGATTCTCCAGGCAAGAATACTGGAGTGGGTTGCCATGTCCTTCTCCAGGGGATCTTCCTGAACCAGGGATCGAACCCAGGTCTCCTGCAATGCAGGCAGACACTTTACCCTCTGAGCCACCAGGGAAGCTTTGCTGGAAATCCTTAGTATTTTATTAAATTAGAAGTTATATGAGACCACAAACTTATTCTCATTTCTGTTAATATTTTTTAGGTATCCATTTCATAATGAACTCTATTAAAACTAAGACTTATTGTCTATACAAATACATTGTAACAAAAATTAAACATATTTATTAACATTGTCAATCCTAAAGGAAGTCAACCTTGAATATTCATTGGAAGGACCGATGCTGAAATTGAAGCTCCAATACTTTGGCCACATGATGTGAAGGGCCAACTCATTGGAAAAGACCTTGATGCTGGGAAAGACTGAAGGCAAGAGGAGAAAGGGACGACAGAGGACGAGATGGTTGGATGGCATCACTGACTCAATGGACATGAATTTGGACAAACTCTGGGAGATGGTGAAGGATAGGGAAGCCTGGCATGTTGCAGTCCATGGGGTCGCAAAGAGTTGGACATGACTGAGCGACTGAACAACAACAAGAATATTAACATTGTAAAGAATATAATTTCTACAAAAGCACTAACTTTGGCAATTGCTGATTGCCTTTATGGTAAATAATTATAATCATTGGGATTATCTCACATCCCTTTTCAATTTTCAATTTGGCTGATAATATCAGCTTCCCCTTTGATCAGTGACTTTTCCTTGTGTTTATTAAAATAGAGATCTTCCTGAACTAGTAGAATCATTTTCTAAAAAAATAAACAAGAAGAAAATATTTGCCATATGTAACAGAGAATTAATTATGTTAATATCATAATATAAAATATTTTAGATATTCTATTTTACAGTGAAATAAGAAGCAAGTATATAATTCAGTAGAATCAGAGACTAAAGTATTAACAAGAAACTTAGAGAGGATAAATGAAAAAGCTGTAATGAATAGAAAAAAAAAAGTTCAACCTCCTTAAAAATTAAAAAAAGGCAAATTAAAATATTGCAGTAATGAAATACAATTTCCAATCTATCAATTTGACACTATTTTGATAAAACAGACTGATTTATTAGTTATAGGATTGTAAATGTGATATCTGAAAATAAACACAGAATTTAGACACAGAAATATACCAGAAACACCTCTTAACAAAGAAGATAAAATAGTCACGTCTAATGCTAGTCTGAATTTTTAACTTCAGCAATAGTTTTATTTCTAAAACTCCTATATAGTTTTTTTCAAAAATGCTAGGCTATAACTTATAGTGTCCTATTAATTGGTATCACTTTAGTTATTGTTATTTTATTACTTTGACTGCAGTAAGCATAAGTTTTTAAAAAAATATTTCTTTAAATTCTAATATCTAGTGTATTTCCAAATCCTTTTCTACTTTTTGTCTCTTCTACTTTTTTCGTGCTATTTCATTTTCTATTGCACTTAATTATTTTTTTAATAAGATGCTTATCATTACTGGTATTATTATTATTATTTTAAAAAATTATTTGTTGGAATTCTTTTAGCCCTATGATGAACGCTGTCTTCTTTCAAAGAGATGATTTATCTTCCTCTATCAAACACCTCAGTCACTGCTTGCAGGGAGATGGGCTCTTTGACTCCACCCTCACCTTGGGCCTGTCCTGGCATCTAATGCTCTCTGCCATTCTCTGTAAATATAAAAACACAAAAGCATATACAGCACAGTGACTATACTTAATATTAACATATGATATTTTTGAAAGTTACAAAGTTTAAGTTATCAGGACAAATAAAAAGGAAGTACATGAAATTATGAATGCAACCGTCCTTTTTGTGGTAATCATACTGCAATATATACATTTTAAAAAAGCATAAATTCTTTCAGTTTGGCAAATGTCCTCAGGACAAAGTGAAGTTTTGGGTCCAGTTTGTCATCTGAGCTCCAGTTTATTACTTAGAGGTTGTTTTTTTTTTTTTTTTTTTTTTTAATTTTTTACTGAAGTACAGATGACTTACAACATTATGTTGATTTCAGGTGTTCAATAGAACAATTCAATATATTTTGATAGATTATGCTCCACTTAAATTTATTATAAAATAATGGCTATATATCCCTCTGCTGTATCTTTGTTGTTTATTTTATACTTAGTAGCTTTTATCTCTTAATCTCCTACCCCATCTTGCTCTTCCCCATTCTCTCTTCTCACTGGTAACCACTGGTTCATTTTCTATATCTGTCAGTATTTTTATTTTATACACATTCACAGTTTTATGTCTTAGATTCCACATGTAAGTGATACCATAGAGTTTTTGTCTTTCTCTGTCTTATTTCACTAAGTATAACGCCCTCTAGCTACACCTGTGCTGTGCTGTGCTTAGTCACTTAGTCGTGTCTGACTCTTTGTGACCTCGTGGACTATAGCCCACCAGGTTCTTCTATCCATGGTGATTCCCTGGATAAGAATAGTGGAGTGAGCTGCCATGCCCTCCTCCAGGGGATCTTCCCAACCCAGGGATCGAACCTAGGTCTCCCACATTGCAGGCAGATTCTTTACCATCTGAGCCATGAGGGAAGCCCAAGAATACTGGGGTCGGTAGCCTACCCCTTCTCCAAGGGAGTTTCCTGACCCAGGAATCAAACTGGGGTCTCCTGCAGATTCTTTAGCAGCTGAGCTACCAGGGAAGCCCCTAGGTCCATCTACATTATTGCAAAGAGAAGAATTTATGTCCTTTTCATGGCTAATGTTCCACTCTTTATATGTACATCTTCTTAGGTTGCTTCCATGTCCTGGCTATTGTAAATAGTGCTGCTATGAACAATGGTATGCATATATCTTTTTGAATTAATGATTTTACTTACTTCAAATGTGTACCTAGGAATGGGATTGCTTGATCATATGGTATTTCTATTTTCAGTTTTTTGAGAAACCTCCATACTGTTTTCCATAGTGGCTGTACCAATTACTTTCACACCAATAGTGCACTGGGGTTCCCCTTATTCACATGCTCTCCATTTATTATAGATAGACTTTTTTATGATAGCCATACTGAAAATTATGAGGTGATATCTCATTGTAGTTTTGGTTTGAATTTATCTGAGGATGCATTGGAGAAAGAAATGGCAACCCACTCCAGTGTTCTCGCCTGGAGAATCCCAGGGATGGCAGAACTGGGTGGGCTGCCGTCTATGGGGTCGCACAGAGTTGGACACGACTGAAGTGATTTAGCAGCAGCAGCAGCAGTAGTGCCTAGCATTTCTTTCTCTGCCTATTGGTCATCTGTATATCCTCTTTGAAAATAAGTTTTCAAGTCTTCCCCCCATTTTTTTAATCAGGCTTTTTTTTTTTTTTTTTTTGGTATTGAGTTGTATGAGCTATTTCTATATTTCTGGGTATTAACCCTTTATTGGTCATATTATTTGCAAAATATGTTCTCTCTTTTAGTATGTTGTCTTTCATTTTGTCTGTGGTTTTCTTTGCTAAAACATTTAAGTTTAATTAGGTCTCATTTGTTGACTTTTGCTTTTGTTCCTTTTGCCTTAGGAGACAGATCTAAAAAAAAAAAGAAAAAAGCCACTGTGATTTATGTCAAAGAGCATTCTGTTCATGTTCTCTTCTAGGAGTTCTAGTTCTTTAATTCATTTCAAGTTTATTTTTAGATATAGTGTGAAGGAGTATTGTTATTTCATTCTTTTACATGTCCAGTTTTCTTAGTACTACTTGTTGAAGAGACTGTATTTTCTCCAGTATTTTTGTTGTTGTTGTTGTTGTTGTTTTTGGTTTTGCTATCTTTGTCATTGATTAATGACCTTAAGAATGTAGGTTTATTTCTGGGCTTTCTATTTCATGTTAGACTTTGGCTTCCATATCTGTTATCTTTTACTGCAATAATGCTATGTAAGAAGCAATCACAGTACTTCAGCTAAATACAAAAATAAGTGCATATTGCTTACATACCTCAGATGGTCAGCCAGGCAGCCTTGAAAATCTTGATGAGGCTTGTCTGGCTGTCTGGGGACATCTGGGAGGACTGGGGTGATCTGATACCACTCCTCATTGATCTCATCCTCTGTCTGGGACTAACTTTGGTATGTCCCTTGTGGCTGACACAGAAGATACTGCTACTGAACCAGGTTAACTTGCCTGATATTCAGTAAGCCAAGCACTGAGACACCAAGGTTTGTAGCAGAGAAGAGGTTTATTCGTGAGGCAGCCAAGAGAGGAGATGGGAGAACAAGACTCTGATGCACCTCCCTGAAGATGAAAGGCTCAGGATGTTTAAGAAACAGGGTGGTCTGAGATGTGGGAAAGGTGATGAAAGTTAAAGAAAAGGTGAACTTTTTTTTTTTGCCAACTTATCTGAGTTACTTGCTTTTTCATAGGACATATATTCAGAAAATGGCAGCATTGGCATGATCTGAGGGTGAATTTTTAGGCCCTATGACAGTTGGAAGGTTGGTGGTCTGTCCCAACAAGTCTTAAACAGCAGGACCTTGAACTGAACAAGAGCTGACTCTTAAGTAACTGTTACCATAGTCATCCATATTGCATTTGTTGTTGTCTATGGAAGGTTGCTAAGGAATCTTGGGATACATTGTCTGCTGCTGCTGCTGCTGCTGCTGCTGCTGCTGCTGCTGCTGCTGCTGCTGCTGCTGCTGCTAAGTCACTTCAGTCGTGTCCGACTCTGTGCGACCCCAAAGACGGCAGCCCACCAGGCTCCGCCGTCCCTGGGGTTCTCCAGGCAAGAACACTGGAGTGGGTTGCCGTTTTCTTCTCCAATGGGTGAAAGTGAAAAGTGAAAGTGAAGTCGCTCAGTCGTGTCCGACTCCGTGCGACCCCGTGGACTGCAGCCTACCAGGCTCCTCCGTCCATGGGAGTTTCCAGGCAAGACTGCTGCTAAATCAATTCAGTTGTGTCCGACTCTGTGCAACCCCATAGATGGCAGCCCACCTGGCTCCCCCGTCCCTGGGATTCTCCAGGCAAGAACACTGGAGTGAGTTGCCATTTCCTTCTCCAATGCATGAAAGTGAAAAGTGAAAGTGAAGTCGCTCCGTCATGCCCGACCCTCAGCGACCCCATGGACTGCAGTCTCCCAGGCTCCTCTGCCCATGATATTTTCCAGGCAAGAGTACTGGAATGGGTTATACATTGTCTGAAGCTGCCTGAAACTTGAAACTTGTGCTTTTCACAGGAACAATTAAAGTAAGCTTGGTCAGTGAAGGCGGTTACAGCTTAGTATTTATTAAGCAAATTATGGTTCAGGAGATCTTATTAATGATGACCTCAGTTTCAATATAAGTGAGAAATCCAAAACACATAAGTACCTTTCAAGCTCCTGCTTAGAGCATGTTTGCCAACTTGGTGCTGGACCAGGGCCACTGCATTACAAAGGGGTAGATACACTTTGGGTTGAAGAATGAGTGTATATTTTACAATTTGACTTACCTCTGTAATTTCTTGCTATCTTTTCAGTTCTGTGATGCTAGTAAGAAATATTGTTTTTTATATTTATCTAATAGTTTTGCCATTTGCTTTGGTTTATTTGGTTTATTTAGTTTAATAAGTGAGAGAACAATGGGCTGTTTTCATTTATTTTTTCATTTCTATAATTATTAATGTATTTTAACATTTTGAGGCAAATATCATCACAATAAAGCACAGATAATGTTACACAAATGATTGTGTTGGTTGGACCAAGTAATATAATTCAGGGTAGCAGTTTTTTGCTTTTATAATTAAATAAAACATTACTTTATTTCTTAAGATACAATCAAATATATAGTTTCAACCATGAAGAAAATATGAACTATACTTAATTTAAACCATCTAGGAGAAATCACTGCTGATAGATTGAAAAAATAATAAGATAGTGTTGTTCATACTTTAACTTTTTTCATTTCACCTCAAAACATACTGAAAAAAACGTTGCATGTCTATAAATACTCCTCCACTACATACTTTTAATGACAACATACTATTTTATTCTCTTCTTTACCACAATTTAGTCAGTCAAACTCCTATTTTTGATAGATAGGCTCTACTCTTTTCAATATTATATATAATAATGCAAGGATTATTCATGTAAATTTTTCTAGTTTTTTTTTTAATTTGATTTCTTCAGGATGAATTACTTAAAATAGAAAAACTGATTAAAGTTTGTACCCATTTTCAAGGATGTGATTCATATTTCTGTATTTGCCCCCAGAAATGTTTACCCATTCCACACTGTAGTAATGAACAAGGACCACGCCACTGAGAATCGTGGAGGATAACTGCACAATGCATCAGTTATCATCACCTGCATTTAGAAGAGATGCTGAGGCAGTTAGGCATGTGAGAAAACTTTACAGAGAAAGAGAAAGTTTCTAATGGGAGATTATTGGCACGGAAACATTGGAGGCAAGCTAAGCAGCCGTGTATTGTGTGTGACTGGTTTGGGTACATACTTGGCTTTCTCTAGTTGGCCCTGTGGTGGAAGCAAGGGAAAAGAAAAATTACTTGCAGGTCATTGGTCAAATCCTGACAATTCTAGGTCAACAGTTTTACAGATGTGGTTGTTTGGTCTGATCATTTCAAAACTTGTGGTCTGGCTTCCTACACTTCCTTTGTGATCAGGGATTTCTTGGCATATAGGTTCTGGCTATTGCTCATCTGTGTTTAGTCTTTCAATAATGAAAAAGTTATCTAAGAACTAATGCTTAATGTGCATTGTGATATTATTTTTTTAATGCTTTTAAAATTAAATATTTATTGAAAAAGTTAAGTAAAATAATTGATCCATAGAAAGTCTCAGCAAATACTAGCTGTTATTTACTCACTGAAATTTAACTTCTTAAACTAGTGTATTTATTTTATTAAAACTTATCAAGTCTCAATGGCATTTAATATCCAACATGATTACCTTATTTCAGGCTTGGAGTATAACAGAATATAATAGACTGCTTGGCTTATAAACAGCAGAAATTTAGGTATCAGAGTTCTGAACACTAGTAAGTCCAAGGTCAAGTTGCTGACAGATTTGGTGTACTGGTGAGAATTCTCTTCCTGGTTCAAAGACAGCTGTTTTCTTGCTATGTGTTCATATGGTGGAAAGGGTAAGGGAGTTCTAGGGTTTCTCTTGTAAGGATGTTATCACATTCATGAAGGTACCACCTTGTCACCTTCCAAAGGCCTAACTTCCTAATACCATAACACTGGGGATTGTGTGTCAACATAATGAACCTTGCAGAGACATTATATTCAGTATAGCAATGGTGATGTGATAAGTTGTGAGGATATTCAGAGACTTCCATATTATGTCCCCTAATGTGCACATTTAATGTGCAACCACTCCAATACATCTTTTTTCCATTGCTCTGAAAGTTGTCAGTTTCATTAGAGAAGGATTTGAACAACCACCTTTCCTAGAGGTGTATTTTAAATAAAAAATTGGAATAAAATGTAAAGTTCCTTTTGCTGTCATTGGTTAACATTGGCTTTCTGTGGATGTGTATCAAGGAAGTTAATTATATTTTAGACATTTTAAAGGAAAATTATTTCCTTTTTTGTCAACTAAGTTTAAGTTTGCCTACCCATCAGGAAAAATAAAAATAAAACACTATGACTTCAAGATATAGGTTCATATTTCTTTCTTACATAAAGAAAGTTCAGACATAGCCAATCTAGAGAGATATGTCATTTCTGTTAAAGATTTAACCTTTTGTCTTTCCACTTTATTATCTTCACCCTTTATTTCTATTCGCACAGTTGTCCCCTGAGGCAAGATCGGTGTTTCACAGTTGAGTTTCAACCTCTAAGAAAGATGGAAGACAAATGGGCAGAAAAAGTTCCTTTGGCTATAAGGTGACTTTAGTGGAAGTCCCTCAAACATATATATGCTAAGATGTCAGCAGCCCGAATCTAGTCACAGGATCATATTCAGATATAAGGGAGACTGAAAAGTCTAATCTGGATTATATAGAATGATGGTGCTGTGAAAGTGCTGCACTCAATATGCCAGTAAATTTGAAAAACTCAGTAGTGGCCACTGGACTGGAAAAGGTCAGTTTTCATTGCAATCCCATAGAAAGGCAATGCCAAAGAATGCTCAAACTACCACACAATTGCACTCATCTCACACGCTAGTAAAGTAATGCTCAAAATTCTCCAAGCCAGGCTTCAGCAATACATGAACCATGAACTTCCTGATGTTCAAGCTGGTTTTAGAAAAGGCAGAGGAACCAGAGATCAAATTGCCAACATCCGCTGGATCATCGAAAAAGCAAGAGAGTTCCAGAAAAACATCTATTTCTGCTTTATTGACTATGCCAAAGCCTTTGACTGTGTGGATCACAATAAACTGTGGACAATTCTGAAAGAGATGAGAATACCAGACCACCTGACCTATATGCAGGTCAGAAAGCAACAGTTAGAACTGGACATGGAACAACAGACTGGTTCCAAATAGGAAAAGGAGTAAGTCAAGGCTGTATATTGTCATCCTACTTATTTAACTTATATGCAGACTACATCATGAGAAACACTTGGAAGGAAGAAACACAAGCTGGAATCAAGATTGTTGGGAGAAATATCAATAACTTGAGATATGTAGATGATACCACTCTTATGGCAGAAAGTGAAGAGGAACTAAAAAACCTCTTGATAAAAGTGAAAGAGGAGATTGAAAAAGTTGGCTTAAAGCTTAAACATTCAGAAAATGAGCATCATGGCATCTGGTCCCAACACTTCATGGGAAATAGATGGGGAAACAGGGGAAACAGTGGCTTACTTTATTTTTCTGGGCTCCAAAATTACTGCAGATGATGACTACAGCCATGAAATTAAAGACACTTACTCCTTGGAAGGAAAGTTATGACCAACCTAGATAGCATATCCAAAGGCAGAGACGTTACTTTGCCAACAAAGGTCCGTCTAGTCAAGGCTGTGGTTTTTCCAGTAGTCATGTATGGATGTGAGAGTTGGACTGTGAAGAAAGCTGAGTGCTGAAGAATTGATGATTTTCACATGTGGTGATGGAGAAGACTCCTGAGAGTCCCTTGGACTGCAAGGAGATCCAATCAGTCCATTCTAAAGGAGATTGGTCCTGGGTATTCTTTGGAAGGAATGATGCTAAAGCTGAAACTCCAGTACTTTGGCCATCTCATGGGAAGAGTTGACTCATTGGAAAAGACTCTGATGCTGGGAGAGATTGGGGGCAGGAGGAGATGGGGATGACAGAGGATGAGATGGCTCGATGGCAGCACTGACTCGATGGGCGTGTGTTTGAGTGAACTCTGGGAGTTGGTGATGGACAGGAGAGCCTGGTGTGCTGCAATTCATGGGGGTTGAAAAGAGTCAGACACAACTGAATGACTGAACTGAACTGAATTGATGTGTCTTTAAAAAGTTATGTATCTGTTATTAAGAATGAATAGAGGAAATGGAAGTTGGGTTAAGCAACTAGCAGTTTCTACAGCATTGATTCAGAAAAATTTTCTGGATGCATTCTTCTTAGCTTGAGTTATTTTGCGGATATACTTGTGATGTAAATGACATAATATCTTTTTCAAGGTACTGCAGTCTTTATTATAACTATTGCAATAGTATGATATGGGTAGCTACCTAATTTCTGGTGTCCACTGCCATATGAAAATCTGCTTTTTCTAAAGCAGGAAAAAGAAAACAATTTTTTTTCCTCTGTAGTATCTCTCTTTAAATGTCATTGTATTTTTATTTGCTTTTTAAATGTCATACTCCCTTAGGGAAAAAGATGCTCCTGAGTGGCGTACAAAAATTCACAGATGCTGACTCCCTACCCTGCAACTCTATGCAACCTTCCTAGAACCCACACTCAGGACTTGATGGGGACAATGTGGTGCAGGTGCTAAGACTGTGTGGTGGAGCAAGGGACTGAGACTCTTGTCTGCCCCAGGGAGCTGAGGGAGCATGATGCAGGGCCATGAATAAACCCAGACACTGCCACTTGCTTCACTGTCCCATCATGCTTTGCTAACAAAATGCAGATTGAAAGACAAAATTATTAAGAGTTTCAAGATGGTGACCACAGAGTATGAACCCCAAGTACCAGTGTGGGATCTCCATCTGAGCATGGAGCCCTGTGCACCTGCACTGGTTACAATCCCTCAAAATCAACATCACTTGTAAGTTCTTCTATTCAGTCTATTTAACAAGCAACTGGGAAACAGATAACACTATTAACATGTTTAGGTAGAATTTTCCAGAGGCAGACCTGACATGAGCTTCTGTGAAAGTGGTTCTCTCAGAAGTTTTCCCAGAGAAGTGTGGTATGAACCTGGGAAGTGGGGTGGGAAATGCAGGCACTCAAGCAAGGGTCTACAAGTTCTCATGGGAATCTTCTCCCATGGGCTCAGAGATTCTGAGAGGATCTAGGCCACACTTCTTAGTTGTCCTGGCCAGACCACAGGAGAATTGGGAAGTGTCTGCCCCAGACATGCCAGTCAGTAGTTCAAGGACACCCTCCAGAAACATAAATTCCCAAGGACTTTCTGTTCTTCCTGTAGCACTCAGACAGGTGTAACTGGGGCAGCCTAGAGAGAGCCCTTCAGCAAAGAGATGGAGATGCTGATTGCTGGAGAACAAGCAGAGAGATCCAGATCCCTGGGGCCATACAAGGACAAGGAATATGACCAGACACCAATAGCATGCCTGAAGTAACATCCCAAACTGGACATATGCTTCACAGGCCATGGGTAGAGTATTTATTTCTGCTAGAAGTATCTATAGACAATCAGACACATTACAAAGGTTACTTCTGCAGGGGGAATATTTGCACCTTTCCTTGGTGACAAAGATGAACATCATCAATAATGCTGAAGTGACTAAAGAAAGACAAGTTTTCTTACACAAGAAACTAACATTCAGAGGAAAGCAGGCTCTTCATGTTACAATGCCTTCTTGATAATGGAGATATAAAATAAAGCCACTGGAGAGTGTTGCATGCATATGTATGTGTGTATTTTTCTGTAGAGTAGCTATAAATTTAATCAGCTTCAAGGTAATGGCCCCCAAAGGACCATTACTCTGGGGTTCTGTTCATGCCCCTGATCCACGCTACTTACTTGTGTTAAACTGAAAGGAAAAATGTTTAGGTTGACAGAAATTTCAATATAAATCTACATTTATTTATTAGTATTTTCCTTTTCACTTTACTTATTTGTTCATCTAATAAATACTGATTTATCATGTGGTGCCTGTGTTTTGGCAGAGAAGAACTCAGCTAGAATATCTTTGACCCCCCTAGTCCAAGGGGCTTCCCTTCCCCAATATCTCATCACATTTTCTAAAGTTTTTGCCTTCACTGTAGTTTTCACTACCCTACTGTACCTTTTTCAATTTATCACTAGTTTATTTTTTTTATACTCCCCAATCACATAAACCTCAACAGATTTAATGGAGGATTGGATTAGCTAACATCCAAAGTCATTTTCAACTTTCATATTACATGATGGTGTAAGAATAATTTTCTAACAATTAAGTCACCTCAAATCGAGGTGGCCTTTTTCATAACACAGTGAATTGTTTATCACCATACTTTTTCACAGATATTCTGTTGGCTTAAGATGCTGAAGAGATTATTCATGAATTAGAAAAAGAAGTTGAGAGAGATACCCCTAAAGATTATTTTCATCTTTTGAGCATAGAAACTAAAAAGTATTAAAAGAATAAGAAGAAATATAAAATAGAACACAGAGAATGGCAAGGTATGTAAATTATTTCTTTATGGACTGAAACAGGCTATTTCACAAGGTTAATGGAAGAAGCATGTGGCAAACACAGTAAAGCACTACATTAAATTTTCCCAAGGGCCCAGCAATTAGGAAAAACATCTTTTTGAGGGAAAAAGTGTCTTGGGCCTTAAAACCTGAGATTTAAGTATTGATAGTCAAACAGGTTTACTATAGACAAACTGGAAAACTAGGAGATAGATTGTGCTTTGATCTTTTTAATCACATGCAAGCATTCCCTTGCCAACCCTCACTGTCACCATGACATATGCCAGCATCACAAACTACACCAGGATTTTTACTATATTCAAACATGACATCATTGATTGAGAAATATCATCAGACTCTTCATTTTTCTTTCTCAAATCATATGTATCAGGTTGACCCCCTGAAATATTATACTATTCCTAATTAATATTAATATTATTAATATTATAAGATTATAATAATATTATAGGTCAAAAATGCTCAAAAGTCAAGGACTTCATATGGCTTAATCTAAGTCCATTATGCAATGAAGATAATGGCAACCTCCTTCAAAAGGTGCCATGCACACACTGCTGCACTCAGTGCCCCGACCCTTCAGCAGACCACCACCGACACACACTTCTGCTGGAGACTCCTGTACACTCACGGGCAAGTCTGGATCTGTCTCTTTTGTCATCATTGCTCCTTTCTCCTAGGTCCTGGTGTGCACAAGGTTTTGTTTGTGCACAAACAAAAACCCTCCAAGAGTCTGTTTTCCCAGTCTTGCGTAAATTCTGGCATGTGTATGGTGGGATTAATGGCCACCTACTCTAAGTGGGCTTATGCCACATCCAGGTCTGCTGCACCCAGAGCCCCTGCCCCTGTGATAGGCCACTGCTGACCAGAACCTCCACAGGATACACTCAAACACAGTTCCGACTCTGTCTCTGGGGGATCTCTGGATCATGGTGCACACAAGGTTTCTTTGAGCCCTCCAAAGAAGCCGTGTCTTGGAAGCTATGCGGTTGATTCTAAACGCAACTTTTCCCCTCCCTCCTACCATCTTACTGGGTCTATTCCTTTGCCCTTGGATGTGGGGTATCTTTTTTTGGGTGGTATCCAACATTATCCTGTCAACCGTTGTTCAGCAGCAAGTTGTAATTTTGGAGTTCTTGCAGGGAAAGATGAGTGCAAGTCCTTCTACTCCTCCATCAGGATACATTGTATAGGATAACCTCTGGATTTTTTTTTTTTTTTTTGAAGGAGGTTGCCATCATTTACATTATCTCCACCATATTTTGGCCTCAGGTCAAACAACAGGAAGGGAACACAGTTCCACCCATCAATAGAAAATTGGATTAAAGATTTACTAAGCATAGCCCCACCCATCAGAACAAGACTCAGTTTCTCACTCAGTCAATATCTCCCATCAGGAAGCTTCCATAAACCTCTTATCCTTATCTGTCATAAGGCAGATAGAATGAAAACCACAATCACAGAAAACTAGGCTAACTGATAAAATGGACTAGAACCTTGTCTAACTCAATGAAAGTATGAAACATGCTGTGTAGGGCCACCCAAGAAGGACAGGTCATGGTGGAGAGTTCTGACAAAAAATGATCCACTGGAAAAGGGAATGGCAAACCACTTCAGTATTCTTGCCTTGAAAACCCCCCATGAATAGTAGGAAAAGGCAAAAAAATAGGACACTGAAAGCTGAACTCCCCAGATCTATAAGTGCCCAATATGCTACTGGAGATCAGTGGAGAAATAACTCCAGAAAGAATGAAGGGATGGAGCCAAAGCAAAAACAACACCCAGTTGTGGATGTGACTGGTGATGGAAGTAAACTCCAAAGCTGTAAAGAGTAATATTGCAAAGGAACCTGGAATGTTAGGTCCATGAATCAAGGAAAATTGGAAGTGGTCAAACAGGAGATGGCAAGTGTGAATATTGACATTTTAGGGATCAATGAAATAAAATGGACTGGAATGGGCAAATTTAATTCAGGTGACCATTATGTCTACTACTGTGGGCAAGTTCCCTTAGAAGAAATGGAGTAGTCATCATAGTCAACAAAGGAGTCTAAGGTGTAGTACTTGGGTGGAATTTCAAAAACAGAATGATCTCTGTTCATTTCCAAGGAAACCACTCAATATCACAGTATTCCAAGTCTATGCCCTGACTAGTAACACTGAAGAAACTGAAGTTGAATTGTTCATTGAAGACCTATAAGACCTTCAGGAACTAGCACCCAAAAAAAAGATATCCTTTTAATTATAGGGGGCTGGAATTCAAATTAGGAAGACAAGAAATACCTGGAGTAACAGACAAATTTGGCCTTGGAGAACAAAATGAAACAGGGCAAAGGCTAACAGAGTTTTGCCAAGAGAATGCACTGGTCATAGACAACACCCTCTTCCAACAACACAAGAGAAGACTCTACACATGGACATCACCAGATGGTCAATACTAAAATCAGATTGATTATATTCTTTACAGCCAACAAAGGAGAAACACTATACAGTCAGAAAAAATAACACTGGGAGCTGACTGTGACTCAAATCATGATCTCCTTATTGCCAAATTCATGCTGAAATTGAAGAAAGTAGGGAAAACCACAAGGCCATTTGGGTATGACTGAAATCAAATCCGTTAAGATTATACACTGGACATGACAAATAGATTCACGAGATTAGATCTTATAGAAGGAGTGCCTGAAGAACAATGGATGGAGGTTCATTCCATCCAGGAAGCAGTGATCAAGACCATCCTCAAGAAAAAGAAATGCCAAAAAGGCAAAAAGATCATCTCAGGAGGCCTAATAAAGGGCTGAGAAAAGAAGAGAAGTGAAAGGTAAGGGAGAAAAGGAAAGATATACCCATATGAATGCAGAGCTCCAAAGAATAACAAGGGGAGATAAGAAAGTCTTCCTCAGTGATCAATGTAAGGAAACAGACGAAAACAGTAGAATCAGAAAGACTAGAGGTCTCCTCAAGAAAAGTAAAGATATCAAGGGAACATTTCATTCAAAGATGGGCACAATAAATGACAGAAATTGTATGGGCTTAACAGAAGCAGAGGATATTAAGAAGAGGTGGCAAGGCTACACAGAAAAACTATACAAAGAAGATCTTCATGACCTAGATAGCCACAATGGTGTGATCACTCACCTAGACCCAGACATCCTGGAATGTGAAGTCAAGCGGGTCTTAGGGACAAAGTTAATGGAGGTGATGGAATTCCAGTTGAGCTATTTCAAATCTTAAAAGATGATGGTGTGAAAATGCTGCACTCAATATGTCAGCAAATCTAGAAAACTCAGCAGTGGTGACAGGACTGGGAAAGGTCAGTTTTCATTCCAATTCCAAAGAAAGGCAATGCCAAAAAATGCTCAAACTACTGCCCAATTGCACTCATTCACACACTAACAAAGTATTGCTCAAAATTCTCCAAGCCAGGCTTCAGAGTATGTGAACCATGAACTTCCAGATGTTCAAGCTGGATTTAGAAAAAGGCAGATGAACCACAAGTCAAATTGCTAACATCCTTTGTATCATCAAAAAAGCAAGAGAGTTCCAGAAAGACATCTGCTTCTGCTTTATTGACTGCACTAAAGCCTTTGACTATGTGGGCCACAAAAAACTGTGGAAAATTCTGTAAGAGATGGGAATATCAGACTACCTAGTCTGCCTCCTGAGAAAACTTTATACAGGTCAAGAATCAACAGTTAGAACCAGACATAGAACAATGGACTGGTTCAAAATCGAGAAAGGAATGTGTCAAGGCTGTATATAGTCACCCTGCTTATTTAACTTATATGCAGAGTACATCAAGCAAAATGCTGGGCTGGATGAAGCACAAACAGGAACAGGATCGCCAGGAGAAAAATCAGTAACCCCAGATATGCAGATGACAACAACCATATGGCAAATAGCAAAGAACTATAGAGCCTCTTAATAAAAGTGAAAGAGGAGAGTGTAAAAGTTGGCTTAAAACTCAACATTCAGAAAACGAAGTTCAAGGCATCCAGTCCTATCACTTCACAGCAAGTAGATGGGGGAATAACGGAACAGTGACTGACTTCATATTTTTGGGCTCCAAAATCACTGCAGATGGTGACTGCAGCCATGAAATTAAAAGATGTTTGCTCCTTGGAATAAAAGAAAAGCAGAGACATTACTTTTCCAATAGAAGTCCATCTAGTCAAAGCAATGGTTTTTCCAGTAGTCATGTATGGATGTGAGAGTTGGACTATAAGGAAACTTAGAGCCAAAGAATTGAAGCTTTTGAACTGTGGTGTTGGGGAAGACTCTTGAGAGTTACCTGGACTGCAAGCAGATCCAACCAGTACATCCTAAAGGAAATCAACCCTAAGTCTTCATTGGAAGGACTGATGCTGAAGCTAAAGCTCCAATACTTTGGCCACTTGATGCAAAGAGTGAACTAATTAGGAAAGATCCTGATGCTGGGAAAGATTGAAGGCAGGAAGAGAGGGGATGATAGAGCATGAAATGGTTGGGTGGTATCATCAACTCAGTGGACATAAGTTTGAGTAAACTCTGGGAGATAGTGAAGGTCAGAGAATCCTGGCATGCTGCAGTCCATGGGATCACAAAGAGTCGGACACTCCTGAACAACTGAACAACAATAAAGGACAAAAAGTTGGAAAAAAAAAAATAAATTGTGGGTGGAATTTCTATTAACTTTTTGTATTTACCGGATTATTGTAGTGGGGAATAATAACTAAGACAAAAGTTTTCACAGAATAGGAAGATTTTTTAAATAAATTGTAAAATAATAAGGGGGCTTCCCTGGTAGCTCAGCTGCTAAAGAATCCGCCTGCAAAACAGAAGACCCTGGTTTGATTCCTGGGTAGGGAAGTTTTGCTGGAGAAGAGATAAGCTACCCACTCTAATGTTCTTGGGTTTCTCTGGTGGTTCAGTGAAGAATCCACCTGCAAAGCAGGAGACTGGGTTTGATCCCTGGATTGGGAAGATCCTCTGGAAGAGGACATGATAACCCAGTTCAGTAATCTTGCCTGGAGAATCCCCATGGACAGAGGAATCTGGTGTCTACAGTCCATGGTGTCTCAAAGAGTTGGACATGCCTGAGCAACTAAGCACAGCACAGCATAAATAGGGCAAGGTGCAAACTAGATATTTTGAGATCTGCACTTTTTAAAAAGTCAAAAACAAAACTGCTAAGGAAAGTATTTTCAATGCCATGATTATGTAGGCCTGAGAACAGAACTCTGCATTCAGATGCTTATATGTTTCCTTTTCTCCTTTGCTTTTCACTTCTCTTCTTTTCACAGATATTTGTAAGGCCTCCCCAGACAGCCATTTTGCCTTTTTGCATTTCTTTTCCATGGGGATGGTCTTGATTACTGTCTCCTGTACAATGTCATGAACCTCATTCCATAGTTCATCAGGCACTCTATCCATCAGATCTAGGCCCTTAAATCTATTAAATCCTTAAACATATTAAGAAGAGGTGGCAAGAATACACAGAAGAACTGTACAAAAGAGATCTTCACAAACAAGATAATCTCGATGGTGTGATCACTCACCTAGAGCCAGACATCATGGAATGTGAAGTCAAGTGGGCCTTAGAAAGCATCACTACAAACAAAGCTAGTGGAGGTGATGAAATTCCAGTTGAGTTATTTCAAATCCTGAAAGATGATGCTGTGAAAGTGCTGCACTCAATATGCCAGCAAATTTGGAAAACTCAGCAGTGGCCACAGGACTGGAAAAGGTCAGTTTTCACTCCAGTGCCAAGGAAAGGCAATGCTAAAGAATGCTCAAACTACTGCACAATTGCACTCATCTAACACACTAGTAAAGTAATGCTCTAAATTCTCCTAGGCAGGCTTCAGCAATACGTGAACCATGAACTTCCTGATGTTCAAGCTGGTTTTTGAAAAGGCAGAGGAACCAGAGAACAAATTGCAGCATCTGCTGGATCATGGAAAAAGCAAGAGAGTTCCAGAATAAACATCTATTTCTGCTTTTTGACTATGCCAAAGCCTTTGACTGTGTGGATCACAATAAACTGTGGAAAATTCTGAGAGAGATGGGAATAACAGACCACCTAACCTGCCTCTTGAGAAATCTGTATGCAGGTCAAGAAGCAACAGTTAGAACTGGACATGGAACAACAAACTGGTTCCAAATAAGAAAAGGAGTACATCAAGGCTGTATATTGTCACCCTTCCTATTTAACTTATATGCAGAGTACATCATGGGAAATGCTGGACTGGAAGAAACACAAGCTGGAATCAAGATTGCCGGGAGAAATATCAATAACTTCAAATATGCAGATGACACCACCCTTATGGGAGAAAGTGAGGAGGGACTAAAAAGCCTCTTGATGAAAGTGAAAGTGGAGAGTGAAAAAGTTGGCTTAAAGTTCAACATTCAGAAAACGAAGATCATAGCATCCGGTCCCATCACTTCATGGGAAATAGATGGGGAAACAGTGGAAACAGTGTCAGACTTTACTTTTTTGGGCTCCAAAATCACTGCAGATGGTGACTGCAGCTGTGAAATTAAAAGATGCTTACTCCTTGGAAAAGTTATGACCAATCTAGATAGCATATTCAAAAGCAGAGACATTACTTTGGTACATTAAGGTACATTACATTAAGGTCCACCTAGTCAAAACTATGGTTTTTCCAGTAATCATGTATGGATGTGAGAGTTGGACTGTGAAGAAGGCTAAACGACGAAGAATTGATGCTTTTGAAATGTGGTGTTGGAGAAGACTCTTAAGAGTCCCTTGGACCACAAGGAGATCCAACCAGTCCATTCTGAAGGGGATCAGCCCTGGGATTTCTTTGGAAGGAATGATGCTAAAGCTGAAACTCCACTACTTTGGCCACCTCATGCATAGAGTTGACTCATTGGCAAAGACTCTGATGCTGGGAGGGATTGGGGGCAGGAGGAGAAGGGGATGACAGAGAATGAGATGGCTGGATGGCATCACTGACTCAATGGATGTGAGTGTGAGTGAACTCCGAGAGTTGGTGATGGACAGGGAGGCCTGGCATGCTGCGATTCATGGCGTCACAAAGAGTCAGACACGACTGAGCGACTGAACTGAACTGAACTGAGAACAGAATACTGAAGTGAAAAAGGAAGTGGAGCTATACTATCAGTGTCTAGAGACAACCAGAGTCATAATGACTTTTTCAGAAGTTCAAATCAACTATCTTACTTTATTAAGTCAACACACATTCAGAAAATCTAAACAAGTCACAGTAAGGGAAGATACACAACAGAGGGTGATCATTTGACCTTTGTCTTCCTTTCAAATCTTTCATTTTTGTGGATGCTCACAAAGAATAGCTGAAAAGTAATCTAAAGATTATGTTTCATGTAATTTAAGCTTTTTTGTTGTTGAATTCATATTCTCTCTAACGCTATCAACCATCACTTATTTGGTGCCATCAGTTTTAACTTTTTCCCTGTGCAGAATAAGCTACTTTATATACAAGATTTTTGAACTGTCATTTTACTCTCCAGTGATGTGTTTTCTGAATTAGTTCAGAAAGATTAACAATATTCAACATCAGTATTTATGTGACTATGTGTTCAATTTGAAGAAAATGCCTAGTTATTTTAAAGTATAGATCAGAAATAAAAGCGGAGATGTGATTTAAATATTTTTTAAACTTCCTATGTAAAAAGTTGAAGCTGAGTAATAATATATTTTTCAGGTAACAGGGAATATGGAATCTGACAAAAGATCAGAAACAAAAGTGGAGAACAGAGTAGAGTTAGAATATCTACCTGGCCAAATATGGGCCAAGGGCAGTGGCAAACCTGCAAAATTAAGTTGGGTTGTACTTACAGAATGCCATTGTGTTTGTTCTTATAGCTGTCATGACAACTTACCACAGATCTAGTGGCTTAAAATAATATTCATCTGTTGTCTAATAGCTCATGGGGTCAGAAGTCCATGTGGATTCAGCTGGGTCCTCTGCCCCAGATACTATACACTCAAACTGAGGCACTGGCTGGCCCGGACTCAAGTGTGGAGGTTCTAGAGAGAAATCTGCTACTAGGCTCACTCACGGCAGAATAATCTTTACCAGGCAGTTGTAGGACTGAGGTCCCTCTTTCCCTGCTGCCTGTCAGCTGAAGGTCATTCTCATCTGTTACAGACATTATCTGGCTGGAGCTAAATGCATACAGATATCACATGGATTAGAAGTGGAATTATCGAATGAATGTTTTAGAAAAGTATATTATTTGGGTATGCCTTTAAGCAATTAAATATATCTTTAGGCAAATTTATTTTAATGCAAATAGATGCATTTATATTTAGCAATGTTTATGAAAGCTTACATTTCTTTGAGTAATATTCATTTATTTAATGTAATAAAATTTGTGGCAGTGATTCTGTCCTGAAGTTTCAACTTTAACATGGCATATTTTAACTTTTATATAAAAATATTAATCTATTTTCAGTATTCATTTTCCTGTTTTATACCAAGAGCTTCCTTTCTCTTAAACAGATCTGGAAGTATTTCTTCTTCCATAAAACTTTTTATTGTGAGTTTTAATCAAAATAACTATCAGTTCTCCTTCACTCAGTCATAGGTGATAATATTTCTATAGTTATTTTCACTAATCCTAACACTAATTGTATATTTTAATTTTTTTCTCATTCATAGGCATTCAGTGGTTTCTCAAAAATAATGTTCTTCATGTTCACTCATATATTTTAAGTCCAATATATCTGTAGTTTTATTAATATTTCTTTGAATTGCAAACTCATTACACAACAAGGATGTGATTTCTACCAATAAGTTGTAATTTCTAGTGCAGAACAAAGACACACTAAGCATTTAATGAGTTACATTAGTAAGAAAGAAGAAAATGATTATATTCACATTGACCATTTAAGAATATAGCAAGAATTAGCCTGTGATAATATGATGAAATAATGCTTGTAATAGGACAAATTTTCATTGTTTTCATCAGTTAATTGAAGACTGGAAATGAACACCTATTATGTGTTAGAAGACAATTCTCTGCGGGTCTTTTGTGTTAACTGCATTTCTTGTAAACAGAGGTACTAACAGCTTTTGTTCTGAATATTCTTTCAAGAATATTTGTGAAGCGAACAGCCTTGGAAAATAGAAATAATGTCTCTTCTAGGAAAGAAGAAGTTGTGTAGACTGTCCAGTGTAATAAAGATAATGTGTCCCTCTGAGGCAAAAATCTGCTATAAGGCATTAGGATTAAGCCTGAGGTTCCTTTTTTGTAGTATAAACCGCTGTATATGCAGGTGTCACCTCTCTTGTTTTGCCAGCCCATGATAAGTGGGGCACAGGGAATTGGCACACGCAAATGATCATACTGTGGCTAGTGCAATTGCTGTGAGTAATTAACTGCCTCCTGTCTTGTTTTCTGTCAGCATCCATGAAACTGAGGGAGGCTGGCTTGTGAGCTTGTGAATAGGGTAAATCCAGACCCTTCCATGTTTTCAACGTTATATTTCAAGAATTTGCTGCATTTATAAAGAAAACTAAGCTATACCCTTGCCCTCATGTAGTTAATCTATTTTAGGCTCCTTTTGAGACAAGAATTACAAAGTAGAAAATCGGGAGGAGGGGTTTTTCTTTTTTGTTATTTTTTATAAAGTAAGCCACAGTATTTGTATCAGTGTAATGCCAAGACTTCTGGATTAAAAAAAAAAAAAAAAAAAAAAAAAAACCATGAACTTTTCCTTTCTTTCCTTTCTTTCTTGAATAACATAACTCTAAAATTTGCTAAGAAGATATTAATTTTTAATTAATCAAAGTTTTATTCATTTGGAAAGTTTAAAATCCTTTAGAGGGTCCTTTTTGTTGCTGTTTTCTTGTTTAATTGCTTAATTATTTTTCTGTTTCTTTTATATTTTTTAGGATAGGTTTGACTTTTCAGTTGTCAGACAGGGATATTTACTACTTTTTCTATTGATGCACACATTTATGATTTTACGTATGTGTAGCCAGAGCCACATTAGGGCTATAATCCCCCAAACTCCTAGAGGCTCCTTATGTTAGTTTCTATTTACCTAAATGACAGGACAGGTTGCTTCTTCTTAATTTGCTGATCTTTAGCACCACTGTTTCATCCCCTATCTACTTCCAGGCAGCCCTGTGGGAGTTGTTTTAGGATTAGGGGAGGGAAATATGTTGCAAAATAAAAATTAAAAATATTTAAAAAATGATATGGGGTGATTTGAAGAAGACTGATGAGGAAGGCCAGTAGCAAGATTCTCAAGTCTGATTCCAGGAATCTTCCATCTGTTCCTTAAAAATCTAACCTCTCTTCTCATAGACAAATCTATTTTATTAATAAGTAGGACATGAATTTTCACTCAGTCTGGAGGGACAGAATGGTCTGATTCTTGAACTTTGGCCACGAAGAACAGTCCTCATGACAAAAGAAAGCAGACAATGATAAACATATTTCACTCTTTCAGAAAATATTAATTAAGAGAAATAAACTGAGAATGTTGGTTGCACCATCTTGAAACAGAGTTGGAATTTGTAGAGCAGGGCAGCGGCGCAATGAGAAATCGTGGGAGTGGTGAGGGGCTTTTCCTTTTCTAAGCCCAATTGATCACTTAAACCTGGCACAGGACCGTTTTGATTTTTTTTCCCTAATACAACTCCCATATTAATTCTAAGATTGTTCAATGTTTTGTAATGAACTATATGAATGATACTCCATATAGTTGGTACTTAGCAGAGAGTGTATATGTGTGTAAGTATAACGTATTCACTTTAATGTACAGCAGAAACTAACACAACATTATAAATACACTACAATCCAATAAAAATTGATTTCAAAAATATTGTTTAATATTCTATGGGAGGTACAAAGAAAAGCAAATGAAAGATTATAAACCTGGCATAAATCTTTAGAAGGAAGCACATTTAAATATACTGATCTAAAATACAATGCTGCTTGTTACAAGACACGTACTAATTTGGCTCTGTCATTAATACCTTTATTCACTCCTAAACTAATTACTAATATCAACCAAGGAATCCCTATGCTAGTAGTTGTGACGGGTACAATAAGTCCCCTACATATGAATGCATTCTGTTCCAAGATTGTGCTTGTAGATCCAATTTGCTTGTAAGCCCAACAAAGTTTGAAGTACTCAACTAACACAATTGGATATATATTACTGCACTTTAATATTTTTAAAATACTTTTCACATAAATAACACATTAAAAAACATGAAGAATAAGGAAAACATTTTTAATCTCAGAGTATAGTACCTTGAAAAGTTCAGTAGAACAGTACAACAGCTGGCAAACAGGGGATGGCATTGAGTGAACAAGTAAAAGAGTTACTGACTGGCAGAGGAAGAGGAGGTGGGACATGGTACAGCTGAAGGATCACCAGCAATAGGAGGTGGAGGGCAAGTTTCAATGTCATATATAGAGGACCTACTGTAATTTGAGGAGGTAGACATACAAGCCATCCATGAATGGCTTCCAGGCTCAAAGAAGATATAAGGCACATGGAAAACAATGATTTCCAAAAGAAAGGCTAAGTGCCACAACACAAAGTGTAGGCATGGTGCTCTCATGAGGAATGGAGGAAGGATCTGATTACAGAGGTCTACAGGTATGTCTAGGCTTAGCCTCACAGCTTCACCCATGGGCAAATCCTCTTCCTTCTGCATAAGATATACCTGATTTGCACACTTAGGAGCTGCTGTGAAATTCTCTGTTTGCTTATATGACAAATATCTAGACATAGTTGCCACATACCAGGAGCTGTAGGTAGTTGGGTTCATAATATGTGGAATAAAGTTTATTATATTATGATTCTATTAACATTGTCATTATAATTATCTATGAGATTTTAAACTCAATTTAGTGAAAGTGAAAGTGTTAGTCACTCAGTTGTGTCTGACTCTTTGTGACCCCATAGACTGTAGCCCACCAGGATTCTCTGTCCATGGAAATCTCCAGGCAAGAATGCTGGTATGGGTTGCCATTTCCTTCTCCAGGGGATCTACCTAACCCAGAGATTGAACCCGGGTCTCCAGCTTTGCAGGCTGATTCTTTACTGTCTGAGCTACAAGGGAAGTCCCAATTTAGTACCTTAGAACTAATAAAATTCCACACTGTCAGGAAAGGCGATAGTAAATACGTATTTGATGAAATACACACATGATTTTGGTGAAGTAGTCTTTCAGCATAACTCATCAGATTGATACTAGATTAAACAATTCAGAGTCTCTTATTATATTCTATTATCCCTTGCTTATAAATTTTGAGTCAGTTTCTATACTGGAAGCTCTCCAAGCACAAAATAAAACCACTCTTTTAAATACAGAAGTAAGTAACAACAAGCATATTTCCTGGCATTAAACTCTAATCTTGAGTATTAAATAGGAAAGAGAAAAACATTGCTATATGTATATTTTGTGCAAAATCCAAAATCATATTGATATTTAAATATATATTTGATATTCACATCTTCTAAAAATCTAGTTATAAGCCATCAACACACAGTCATCCCAATTTGAAAGACTAAACAAATTCAAACATGTATATATGTATATATATATATGTAAAGGTTCATATAAATGTAAAAGTCCCTGGGTAGACTTTATTTTATCTAAGATGAATATATATACTCCCAACCTATTTTCTGTGACTGTTTCTGGAAGTTTGAAATACCATAACGTATAACTCAGAATACTGAACTCAGCAGAGGAAAAATACAACTGTTCAAATACTTCACTGTAAAGACCACTTCAATTTTCTTAAACCAGATATCAAGAACCCCCAAAGTACTCATCAAATATTAATATTTCCTGAAACTGTACTATCTTGTGGTGTGGGTGTGTGTGTTAATCACTCAGTTGTATCCGGCTCTTTGGGACCCTATGGACTGTAGCCCACCCAGCTCCCCTGTCCATTGAATTCTCCAGGCAAGAATACTGGAGTGGATTGTCATTTCCTTCTCCAGGGGATCTTTCCAACCCAGGGATCAAACCTGAGTCAGTAAAGAATTTGCCTGAGATTCTTTACTGTCTGAGCCATTGGGAAAGCTCACTAGCATTTGGTATTGTACCATACAAGAAACTAAAACATCTATGCTTTTATTGATTGCTTTGTTTATAGTGTGACGTTGTGGCAAGGGACAATGTTTTAAGTAGACTATTACCATGACGTGTAGCAATAGTAGATGTTCACTCATATTTGATGGTGCCTCCTGATCTCAGTTATTTCTAGAAGTTATTGGAACTTCCAGGGAGTATGTGCCTTAGACCACAGGCATTGGGAAGAGTGGTGGATATATATTTTAACTATATTTACATAAGTCTTGTATCTTTGGTGGTAATAGCACAAAGAAAGGACTTCTTATATTAAGAACATCTTCACTCTTCACTTAATTTTGTTGCAGAGATTTTTACCATAACGTAGGAAATGCAATTTAACCCAATGTATTTCTCTGTAACTTTATTGGCTTGTCAAAATCAATGCAAATTGCTACTCTGAGGCCAGAAGTTCCACAGAGATTCAAGTTTTATGCCAAATCCTTTGGCTCCTATTATTTTTCAAAGCATCTTTAAAAGATTAGTAAACATCACTGTCTGTTGAATTTAAAAAGTAAAACCAGTATACTGATTTTTTTTTCATTTCTCCAAACAAATATCTAGAGGCAAATAGCTCATTTTATTCTCTAATCTAGTACATACATATTTGTATATGTATCTGCTCAAATTTCATATGTTAGAAGTTTGTGTTGAACATAAACTTGAAGTATGTTATTGAATTAATGAGCTTTCCTTCATCTTGCATGCATGCTCAGTTGTTCACTTGTGTCCGACTAAGAGCGACCCTATGGACTGTAACCTGCCAGATTCCTGTGCCCATGGTTTTTCCAGCAGAAATACTGGAGTGGGTTGCCATTTCCTACTCCAGGGAATCTTCCCGACCCAGGGATCAAACCTACATCTCTTGAGTCTCCTAAATTGGCAGATTCTTTAGCACTACACCCACTGGGAAGCCCTTTCCCTTATCTTACTTCAGCTTAATAGTCTCTTGTTATCACATTTTATGTGTGTGTGTTGTAATCATATTTATTGTTGTGTTATTTTATCCATAGTCATATATAAATTATTGATTGCATCATTCGAAGTCATACAAAGATAATAGATTTGGTAATATTAGTAAAGTTTCATAATCTCAACTCATAACAAATCGTTTTTAACACCACATAATGCCATGGGATTAGTAAATGTAAACAGTCCTCTGGACACAGGAACAAGTTACTGGATGAACTGGAGACCAATAGGTGTAAGAAGATAGAAGGAGAAAGGAGTTTGCCAAAGACAACCGTTCTACCCTGCAATTTTCTCGGGGGAGGCTGTTATTTGTTGGTCTCTCCTCTTATCTGATTTCAAGGTAGAACTAGTAGAAACTTTTACATCAGAAAGAATGTCTAAATAGAAAAAAGGAACAATTTATTCATGTTTAGTTCTAGCCTGTTTGTGTGCTACGTCACTTTAGTCATGTCCAACTCTTTGTGACCCTATGAACTGTAGCCCACCAGTCTCCTCCATCCACGGGATTCTCCAGGCAAGAATGCTAGAGTCAGTTTCCATGCTGTACTTCTGGGGATCTTCCCAGCACTTGGATCAAACCTGCATATCTTGCATTGGCAGGCATGTTCTTTACCACTAGTGCCACATAGGAAGCCCTCTAGTTCTAGCCTACACAGCGCTTTTACAAATTTTAGTAAGATAGTTGTCAAGCTAGATTTTTTAAAATATACTATTTTAATAGAAATTTTGATGCATAGTAAGGCCAGCAAATCAGGAGATGTTTTCTGCAAACAACACAGTTACTCACAATTACTCACAATTCCCAAGAGGAAGGAAGCAGGCCACATCAGGGGGGCCACTCAGGGAAGCACCAGCATTGGGCAGAAGACTTTACTGTGATTTCCACAGAAAGGAATTGGTGAGATTGTGTGGGTGGACTTAGGAATAGCTACTTTGAATGATTTTAACAGGGTCTGGGGCACAGAGCTGTTCTTGTTTGTCTAGTACCTGGCACTGGAGTCTTTAAGCTCAGAGGCAAGATCTTAATAAAAGGCAATAAGGGGGGTGGTTGGGGGTGTGGACTCTGGATTGGTTGGCTTTGATTTTGAAAAATATGTTTCTAAGAGAAGGACTCCTCTTGTAAGGGGGAGATGTGTGGGTGGGAGACGGGACATGAGGGAGGCAGGTCAAGTCAGGTGTCTCAGGCATATATTGGGTTGTCTACAGCAAGGCATGTCCAGTATACTCATGAAGGACAGATACTAAAGCATCCAGTTTACAGAAGTTAGAAACATGTTTAATGAATTAGATGAATCCAGCTAGTTATTCAAATTGGCTTTCCTGGCCCAGTCTCTACCTTCTTCTCTGCCTTTTCTGGGCCCTGAGAGGCCAACATTTATATACCACTTAACTCCATTTTTCCCCAGTATGCTTGAAGGTAGAGTAAGTGATGAGGCACACCTGTTGGTGGTTGGAGGTGGGATGAATGGTCCTGTATATTTATATTATTCCTGCTCCTCCATTCTGACATTGTCTTACACATAGTTCTAACCTCTATTACCCAGCGCTTCTGCCACCACTTCTGCTTTGATCATGAAGGACAGATACTAAAGTTTCTGGTAACATTCATCTTATCTTTTTTCACTTAGAAGTTGTTATGAATTCCCATTGTTTCTAGGCCCGGGTGCTTCCCCATCTCTTGTAGATTTTCTGCATGCTGCACATACTTCTGTAAATAGCCCCTTCAATAAACTGTCTTCAGTTAAACTGTGAATATACTATTTCATTTTTTTCCTGCTGGGACCATAATTTTACACTCTTTTTCTGGTTAAACACAACCTTGCCAGTCCAAGCTTACTAAAGAAAGGATTCCTTTGTACTAACAAAAGCTAGTTTTCTTCTTTGTTTAGTCTAGTGTCAGAATGCAGGGTTTGATTACTAAACATAGACTCCACTTTAGCGCCCATTAGCCTTACCCTGTGCTTCACACACTACAGAATGCATGACAGAGGAAAGAATGAAACATGTACTGCACTTACCATGGAAGAAAACCAAGGTGGAAGAAATGGCACAATCTCCTGCCTCTCACACAGATGTTTGTATTTAAGGAGTTCGTTTTATAATGCAATTATATATTCAGAATGTGTCTGTACTTATCCATGATTTTATGTGACAGATTCCATTCAGATAGGATAATACTGTGGTTCTTAATGCATCACAATCTAATGGCAGCTATGGAACATAAGTTTACATCTTTCTGTAATAAGATATTATCTTTTTTAATATAAATTCATTTATTTTGACCTACATAAGTTATGGTCTGATATATGAAGTTCAGGGCTTCCCTGGTGGCTCAGAAGTTAAAGCGTCTGCCTTCAACGTGGGAGACCTGGGTTCGATCCCTGGGTTGGGAAGATCCCCTGGAGAAGGAAATGGCAACCCACTCCACTATTCTTGCCTGGAGAGTCCCATGGATGGAGGAGCCTGGTAGGCTACAGTCTACGGGGTCGCAAAGAGTCAGACACGACTGAGTGACTTCACCTTCACCTTCACCTTCATATGAAGTTCATGTATAAAAAAACTACACAACTTGTATACTGATTTCTTTTCTTCTTTGGTGGAAATTCATAGATTCATCAGTGAGCCTCATCTTTAGTGCCCTGACTAGTATCTGCTAAAAATGATAGATTTTTGAAAAGATTTTAGACTAATTTGTACAAGAAAATGGGAACTTTCTAGTTAAAGTGGACAAGAAGGAAGAGTGAGAAATGAAGATGAGGACTTAGAGGGACTTAGACATCTAGAGAGTATATGGCAGTGCCCAACAAGGGAAGGCTGAAGAGAAGACCTATTGAGTTGGGAAAAAACACCAGAAGAGTAATTTGGAAAATGACTGACTTATCCTTTCACATTTTCATTTCTAAAATATATGTATAGTTCTTAACATTAGCTATAATTGCTATCAGGCCCTGTATTCCAATTATATCGCTGTCACTTTTCTTTAGTTGTCTATGTCAGAAAAATACAGATTTGTTATTTTTTGTAATTTTATCGAAATATAGTTGATTTACAGCATTGTGTCTAATTTCTGTTGCACAACAGAGTAACTCAGTTGTGCATATGTATTCTTTTCCATTATGACTTATTACAGGATACTGAATATAGTTCCCTGTGCTATACAGTAGGACCTTATTGTTTATCCACCTTTTGTATAACGGTTTGAATCCGCAAATCCCAAACTCCCAATCCTTCCCTCCTCCTTTCCCATGCCAGCTTGGGAAACACAAGTCTGTTCTATATATAAATGAGCCTGTTTCTATTTCACAGATATGTTTATTTGTTTTGTAGCTTAGATTCCGCATATAATATCTTATGGTGTTAATCTTTCTGACTTCTACACTGATATGGTAATCTCTAGGTCTGTCCATATTGCTGCAAATGACATTATTTTATTCTTTGTAATGGCCGAGTTACCTTCCATACAGTGTGTGTGTGTGTGCACAGTTGTTCAGTCATGTCTGACTCTTTGCAGCCCCATGGAATGTAGTCTGCCAGCCTCCTCTGTCCATGGAGTGTTCCAAGCATGAATACTGAAGTGGGTTGTCATTTCCTACTCCAGTGGATCTTCTTAACCCAGGGATCAAACCTGCATCTCTTGGATCTCTTTCATTAGCAGGCAGGTTCTTTACTGCTAGTGCCACCTGGGAAGCCCACAGTGGCTACACCAATTTACATTCCCACAGACAGTGCAGGAGGATTCCCTTTTCTCCACACCTGCTCCAGCATTTATTATTTGCAGAATTTTACATGATGACCATTCTGACTGATGTGAGGTGATACCTCACTGTGCTTTGATTTTGCATTTCTCTATTAATTAATCAGCCCTATGTACATTTCTTTGGAGAAATGTCCATAAGATCTTTTGCCCATTTTTCAATTGGGTATTTGTTTTTTTATTGAATTGTAGTATCTGTCTGTATATTTTGGAAATTGTTGATCACATCATTTTTGAATAATTTTAATCAGTTTGTGAGAGATCTTTTCATCTTGTTTATTATTTCCTTTGCTGCACACAAGTTCATAAATTTGTTTACTTGTTGCTTTTATTTATTGACTTTGGAGACTGACCTAAGAAAATATTGGTACAATTTATGTCAGAGGATGTTTTGCCAATGTTCTTTTCTAGGAATTTTATAGTGTGCCTTTCCTTATATTTAAGTCTTTAAATCATTTTGAGTTTACTTTTGTGTAGGTGAGATGGATTTTCTAACTTCACTGTTTTACATGTTACTGTCCAGCTTTCCTAACACCAGTAAACACAGATCTTCATAGCAGCTTTCTGCAATCTCTCAATCCCCTCTCAAACTGTATTATGAACTCACCATCAAAAAGCCAATGATATCAGCCAAACTGTTTAGAAATCGTAATTAAAGGAGATTATCCATGGGTGAACAAGATAACTAAGCTCCCAAAACTTCAATACCATTAATTCAAAAAAAAAAAACCATATAAAAGTTTTAACAACTGTTTTGGTAATAAATCCCCATTAATTTGATCTAATTGGATTAATTTTTTATCCATATGAAGTTTGTTTCAAACCAGAGGATCCACTGTGCTTGATTTGAAAAGTGAAAGTGAAAGTCGCTCAGTCATATCCAACTTTTTGGTGACCCTATGGACTGTACAGTTCCCGGAATTCCCCAGGCCAGAATACTGGAGTATGTAGCTGTTCCTTTCCCCAGGGAATCTTCCCAACACAGAGACTGAATGCAAGTCTCTCACATTGCAGGCATATTCTTTAACAAATGAGCCAGCAGGGAAGCCAAAGAATGCTGGAGTGGGTAGCCTATCACATCTTCAGAGGATCTTCCCAACCCAGGAATCGAACAGGGGTCTCCTGCATGGCAGGTGGATTATCTACCTGCTGAGCTACCAGGGAAGCCCACGTTTGATTTTATGACTCTCATTAAACACATTTAACATATTTTGCCAGTATTTTTCTTTTTACCTCTAGTGAGTTATTTATATGGAAATGCTAGGTTACATAGATATTTTACTTCCCTAAATGTTTTCTAATTAATAGGCAGAAAAAAAGGAATTTTATATACATCTTTTTTTTTTCATTTTAAAATCTTTAATTCTTACATGCGTTCCCAAACATGAACCCCCCTCCCTCCTCCCTCCCCATAACATCACTCTGGGTTATCCCCATGCACCAGCCCCAAGCATGCTGTATCCTGCGTCAAACATAGACCAGCGATTTGATTCTTACATGATAGTATACATGTTAGAATGCCATTCTCCCAAATCATCCCACCCTCTCCCTCTCCCTCTGAGTCCAAAAGTCCGTTATACACATCTGTGTCTTTTTTGCTGTCTTGCATACAGGGTCGTCATTGCCATCTTTCTAAATTCCATATATATGTGTTAGTATACTGTATTGGTGTTTTTCTTTCTGGCTTACTTCACTCTGTATAATTGGCTCCAGTTTCACCCATCTCATCAGAACTGATTCAAATGAATTCTTTTTAATGGCTGAGTAATACTCCATTGTGTATATGTACCACAGCTTTCTTATCCATTCGTCTGCTGATGGACATCTAGGTTGCTTCCATGTCCTGGTTATTATAAACAGTGCTGTGATGAACACTGGGGTACATGTGTCTCTTTCAATTCTGGTTTCCTCAGTGTGTATGCCCAGCAGTGGGATTGCTGGGTCATAAGGTAGTTCTATTTGCAATTTTTTAAGGAATCTCCACACTGTTCTCCATAGTGGCTGTACTAGTTTGCATTCCCACCAACAGTATAGGAGGGTTCCCTTTTCTCCACACCCTCTCCAGCATTTATTGCTTGCAGATTTTTGGATCACAGCCATTCTGACTGGTGTGAAGTGGTACCTCATTGTGGTTTTGATTTGCATTTCTCTAATAATGAGTGATGTTGAGCATCTTTTCATGTGTTTGTTAGCCATCCATATGTCTTCTTTGGAGAAATGTCTATTTAGTTCTTTGGCCCATTTTTTGATTGGGTCATTTATTTTTCTGGAAGTGAGCTGCATAAGTTGCTTGTATATTTTTGAGATTAGTTGTTTGTCAGTTGCTTCATTCGCTATTATTTTCTCCCATTCAGAAGGCTGTCTTTTCACCTTGCTTATATTTTCCTTTGTTGTGCAGAAGCTTTTAATTTTAATTAGATCCCATTTGTTTATTTTTGCTTTTCTAATGGAAAAGTATTAATATGTGTAGTTATTTTCTTTCTGAAAGTTATGAGGTTGTCAATTTCCGTAAGTATTCCAAAGAATTCGTTTTCACAGTTCATATCTAGGATTCGTGTAGTGACTGCTTTGTTTTTCTTTTTTTTTTTTTTCTGTAAATGCACAGAGCTCTTAAATTTTGTTTATTTAAAAGAGAAAATGTATAAACTTACAGAGAATCTATCAATTTCAGTTATGGCTGTCAAGCTGTTAATGAATCATTTATTCTCTGTGAGCTGCCACTCCCTACTAACACCCACCTTCTGCTTCTGTACACATTGAGAAAATTCTTGATGACGTTTTCAAATATCTGGTTTTACTAAGGTAGTTCAGACTTGAATGAGACACAGTAATGTTATATATCCAAATAATGCTTTATATTAAAACCTTATATAGGTACTCTTCTATTGGTCAAAAATGTTAATTAAAAAAGAAAAATTCATTCCCATGCATACAGTGAATGGATATCAGTGGCATTTTCTCTTTGATATTTTGTTAATAATGTGACATGTTACAGGTATTTAGAAGGATATGTCTGGAAATCAATTTGTAATCCATATATTTGTTAGGTTCTCTGGATTTGGAAGTAAGACAGACCTGTATGTGAGAAGCCCAGCTCTATTATCTGTTGTTTCAGTGATTTAATAAAAGGTATGTAACAGGTGTGACCTAAATCAAACCCCTCATATCTATACAGTGGAAATGAGAAATAGATTTAAGGGATTAGATCTGATAGATAGAGTACTTAATGGACTATGGACAGAAGTCTGTGACATTGTACAGGAGATAGGAATCAAGACGAAGAAAAAGAAATGCAAAAAGCAAAATGGCTGTGTGAGGAGGCCTTACAAATAGATGTGAAAAGAAAAGAAGTGAAAAGCAAAAGAGAAAAGGAAAGATAGGCCTCTTGAGGAACCTGCATGCAGGTGAGGAAGCAGCAGTTAGAACTGGACATGGAACAACAGACTGGTTCCAAATAGGAAAAGGAGTACGTCAAGGCTGTATATTGTCACCCTGCTTATTTAACTTATAGGCAGAGCACATCATGAGAAACTTTGGGCTGGGGAAGCACAGCTGGAGACAAGTTTGCCAGGAGAAATATCAATAACCTCAGATATGCAGATGACAACACCCATATGGCAGATAGCAAAGAAGAACTAAAGATCCTCTTGATAAAAGTGAAAGAGGAGAGTGAAAAAGTTGGTTTAAAGCTCAACAACCAAAAAACTAAAATCATGGCATCTGGTCCCATCACTTCACGGCAAACATATGGGGAAACATTGGAACAGTGCAAGACTTTATTTTCGGGGGGGCTCCAAGGAGCAGCAGCTGTGCAGGTGTGGAAGGGCTGAGAGGAGCTACTCCATGTTCAAGGTCAAGAGGAGCGGCTGTGAGGAGATACCCCTCATCCAAGGTAAGGAGCAGCAGCTGTGCTTTGCTGGAGTAGCCATGAAGAGATACCCCACGTCCAAGGTAAGAGAAACCCAAGTAAGACAGTAGGTGTTGAGAGAGGGCATCAGAGGGCCGACACATTGAAACCATAATCACAGAAAACTAGTCAGTCTGATCACACGGACCATAGCATTGTCTAACTCAATGAAACTAAGCCATGCCATGTGGGGCCACCCAAGAGAGAAGGGTCATGGTGAAGAGGTCTGAGATAATCTGGTTCATTGGAGAAGGGAATGGTAAACCACTTCAGTATTCTTGCTTTAAGAACCCCATGAACAGTTTGAAAAGACAAAATAATAGGATACTGAAAGAAGAACTCCCCAGGTCAGTAGGTGCCCAATATGCTACTGGAGATCAGTGGAGAAATAACTCCAGAAAGAATGAAGGTATGGAGCCAAAGCAAAAACAATATCCAGTTGTGGATGTGACTGGTGAAAGAAGCAAGGTCTGATACTGTAAAAAGTAATATTGCATAGGAACCTGGAATGTTAGGTCCATGAATCAAGGCAAATTGGAAGTGGTCAAAACAGGAGATGGCAAGAGTGAACGTCGACATTCTAGGAATCAGCTAACTGAAATGGACTTGAATGACTGAATTTAACTCAGATGACCATTATATCTACTACTTCAGGCAGGAATCCCTTAGAAGAAATGGACTAGCCATCACGGTCAACAAAAGAGTCCAAAATGCAGTACTTGGATGCAATCTCAAAAACGACAGAATGATCTCTGCTCGTTTCCAAGGAAAACCATTCAATATCATGGTAATCCAAGTCTATGCCCCAACCAGTAACGCTGAAGAAGCTGATGTTGAACGGTTCTATGAAGACCTACAAGACCTTTTAGAACTAACACCCAATAAAGATGTCCTTTTCATTATAGGGGACTGGAATGCAAAAATGGGAAGTCAAGAAACACCTGGGGTAACAGCCAAATTTGGCCTTGGAATACAGAATGAAGCAGGGCAAAGGCTAATATAGTTTGGCCAAGAGAACACACTGGTCATAGAAAACACCCTCTTCCAACAATACAAGAGAAGACTCTACACATGGACATCACCAGATGGTCAACACCAAAATCAGATTGATTATGTTCTTTGCAGCCAAAGATGGAGAAGCTGTATACAGTCAGCAAAAATAAGACCAGGAGCTGAATGTGGCTCAGTTCATAAACTCCTTATTGACAAATTCAAACTTAAATTGAAGAAAGTAGGGAAAACCGCTAGACCATTCAGGTATGACCTAAATAAAAGCCCTTATGATTATACAGTGGAAGTGAGAAATAGATTTAAGGGACTAGATCTGATAGATAGAGTGCCTGATGAACTATGGATGGAGGTATGTAACATTGTACAAGAGAAAGGAATCAAGACCATCCCCATGGAAAAGAAATGCAAAAAGGCAAAATGGCTGTCTGGGGAGGCTTTACAAATAGCTGTGAAAAGAAGAGAAGCAAAAAGCAAAGGAGAAAAAGAAAGATATAAGCATCTGAATGCAGAGTTCCAAAAAATAGCAAGGAGAGATAAGGATGCCTTCCTCAGCGATCAATGCAGAAAATAGAGAAAAACAACAGAATGGGAAAGACTAGAGATTTCTTCAAGAAAATTAGAGATACCAAGGGAATATTTCATGAAAAGATGGGCTCAATAAAGGACAGAAATGGTATGGACCTAACAGAAGCAGAAGATATTAAGAAGAGGTGGCAAGAATACACAGAAGAACTGTACAAAAAAGATCTTCACAACCAAGATAATCACGATGGTGTGATCCCTCCCCTAGAGCCAGATATCCTGGAATGTGAAATCAAGTGGACCTTAGAAAACATCACTACGAACAAAGCCAGTGGAGGTGATGGAATTCCAGTTGAGCTATTTCAAATCCTGAAATATGATGCTGTGAAAGTGCTGCACTCAATATGACAGCAAATTTGGAAAACTCAGCAGCGGTGATGGGACTGGAAAAAGTCAGTTTTCATTCTAATCCAATTTCATTCTAATTCAAAGAAAGACAATGTCAAAGAATGCTCAAACTACCACACAATTGCACTCATCTCTCATGCTTAGTAAAGTAATGCTCAAAATTCTCCAAGCCAGGCTTCAGCAATACATGAACCATGAACTTCCAGATGTTCAAGCTGGTTTTAAAAAAGGCAGGGGAACCAGATCAAATTGCCAACATCTGCTGGATCATGGAAAAAGCATGAGAAGTTCCAGAAAAACATCTATCTGCTTTTTTGACTATGCCAAAGCATTTGATTCTGTGGATCACAATAACTGTGGAAAATTCTGAAGGAGATGGGAATACCAGACCACCTGACCTGCTTCTTGAGAAAGCTGCATGCAAGTCAGAAAGCAACAGTTAGAACAGGACATGGAACAACAGACTGGTTCTGAAAGGTTGTTGTTGAATCACAAAAGGAGGCTGGGATTTTTGGCCCCCGGAGGAGAATACAATATGGGGCCAGAGATGAGGCTTGATCACTCAGAGCTTTTGTGTAATAAAGTTTTATTAAAGTGTAAAGGAGATAGAGAAAGCTTTTGACATAGGCATCAGAAGCATAGCTTAAGATAAACATTTCTACAAGAAAGAGGCATTGGTTATCTCTAGGTTTGAGAATAGTTACCTTCAGGTGAAACCAGGTGTCATTATGGCAATACAGTGTTTTAAAGAAACCTCCTTTTAAATTTGTATAGAGAAGGAAAAAATATCTCTAGTTTGTTTTCTCCTGCCGCTTAAGAGAGATAAAAATGTCTGACACTTGCAGGCTATTTCCTCCATTTGGATACCCCTGGCCTTCCTGCCTGTTACCCTCTCATTTCCAAATAGGAAAAGCAGTTCATCAAGGCTGTATATTGTCACCCTGCTTATTTAACTTATATGCAGAGCACATCATGAGAAACTCTGGCTGGATGAAACACAGCTGGAATCAAGATTTCAGGCAATCTTGATATATCAATAACCTCAGATATGAAGATGACACCACCTTTATGGCAGAAAGTGAAGAGGAACTAAAAAGCCTCTTGATGGAAGTGAAAGAGGAGAGTGAAAAGTTTGCTTAAAGCTCAACATTCAGAAAAATAAGATTATGGCTTCTAGTCCCATCACTTCATGGGAAATAAATGGGGAAACCGTGGAAACAGTGTCAGATTTTATCTTTCTAGGCTCCAAAATCACTGCAGATGGTGATTGCAGCCATGCAATTAAAAGGCACTTACTCCTTGGAAGGAAAGTTATGACCAACCTAGATAGCATATTGAAAAGCAGAGACATTACTTTGCCAATAAAGGTCTGTCTAGTCAAGGCTATGGTTTTCCCAGTGGTAATGTATGGATGTGACAGTTGAATGATGAAGAAAGCTGAGCGCCAAAGAATTGATGCTTTTGAACTGTGGTGTTGGAGAAGACTCTTGAGAGTCCCTTGGACGGCAAGGAGAGCCAGCTAGTCCATCCTAAAGGAGATCAGTCCTGGGTGTCCATTGGAAGGACTAATGCTGAAGCTGAAACTCTAATAATTTGACCACCTCATGCAAAGTGTTGAGTCATTGGAAAAGACTCTGATGCTGGGAGGGATTGGGGACAGAAGGAGAAGGGGACGACAGAGGATGAGATGGCTGGATGGCATCACCAACTCGACGGACATGAGTGAGTGATCTCCAGGAGTTGGTGATGGACAGGGAGGCCTGGCGTGCTGCGATCCATGAGGTCACAAAGAGTCGGACACGACTGAACGACTGAACTGACTGAACTGAAAATCAATACAGACGGTGATTGCAACCATGAAATCAAAACACGCTTACTACTTGGAAGGAATGTTATGACCAACCTAGACTCCAGTACTCTTGCCTGTAAAGTACCATGGACAGAATAGCCTGGAGGGCTGCAGTCCATGGGGTCGCTGAGGGTCAGACACGACTGAGCGACTTCACTTCCACTTTTCACTTTTCTGCATTGGAGAAGGAAATGGCAACCCACTCCAGCGTTCTTGCCTGCAGAATCCCGGGGATAGGGGAGTCTGGTGGGCTGCCAACTGTGGGGTTGCACAGAGTCGGACACGACTGAAGTGACTTAGCAGTAGCAGCAGACAATATATTAAAAAGCAGAGACATTACTTTGTCAACAAAGGTCTGTCTAGTCAAAGCTTTGGTTTTTCCAGGAATCATGTATGGATGTGAGAGCTGGACTATAAAGAAACCTGAGCACCAGAAAATTGATGCTTTTCAACTGTTGTGTTAGAGAAGACTTTTGAGAGTCCCTTGGACTGCAACGAATTCCAACCACTCCATCCTAAAGGAGGTCAGTCCTGGGAGTTCATTGGAAGAACTGATGTTGAAGCTGAAACTCCTATACTTTGGCCACTTGATGCGAAGAGCTGACTTATTTGAAATAAGACAGTGATGCAGGGAAATATTGAGGGCAGGAGTTGAAGGGGATGACAGAGGATGAGATGGTTGGATGGCATCACCGACCCAATGGACATGGGTTTGGATAGACTTCAGCAATTGGTGATGGACAGGGAGGCCTGGTGTGCTGCGGTTCATGGCGTCTCAAAGAGTCGCACCTGACTGAGTGACTGAACTGACTGACTGATGTAATTTCCCTGTACTCTTTTTTATCTCTGTTTGTAAAGTTGGATTAATAATGAAAATAGTGTCAATTTGAGAAGGAAGAAAAAAATCTTTGTAGAGGGAAACGTCATTTTGTTAGTGAAAAATTGATCTATGCCAGTTCATTAAAATGAAATTTTTGTTGTATATGATATTTACCATAAAGATGTGTTATTGTAAAATTTTAAGTAAGAAATTTATCAAGTAATCATAATATATATTCCATTTATTCATCTTTTAAATGAAAAATAGTAAAAATCTTACAGGTAATATTTTATATTTACTGAGTGACATATTTCTTATTCTTTCTGTAATTCATAACAACTTGCTACATACTTAAATCCTGATTCTATGCACAAACTCACACATTTAGTTATTTCAGCTTGCTAAAATTTTATCTCTGTTAAGTAGATTTCTTAATCTGGTCTTATTTTTATTAAATAATACTATGATCATACATTTCACTCTGTAATAAATGAATATAAATAAATTAAAATATGCTATAATAAATATTTAAGAAATACAATGCTGTAAAAAATATTTTGATATTTTCTTTGTGACTGTAGACCCTAGAAAATTTGTCTTAATAAATGATAATTATTTATTATGCATGAAGAGTTTATCTTGAGTTTTAGAGTTGTCTGTATTAACCAAAGAAATGCAACTTAATATTCTTCATATGTAGTATCTAGATTAATAGTTCTGAAACTTGAGTTATTACTCTCCTTTGAGAATTCTATGTAGGCTATTATCTTTATCCACAGAAGAATACTCAAATTCCCGGAGAATGGAAATTTTGCATAAGGTTTCAGAACATTACTTGGTATCTACTGAAGTCATTTCTCCATGAAACTCTTATTAGGATATTTTGCTTGAAATGTTAATTTTTATTTCAAAAAGTACTTAGACTTTAGGGTGTGTATGTTAGTCGCTCAGTCATGTCCAACTCTTTGCAACCCCATGAACTGTAGCCCACCAGGCTCCTCTGTCCATGGGACTCTCCAGGCAAGAATACTGGAATGGGTTGCCATTTCCTTCTCCAGGGGATCTTCCTGAGCCAGGGATTGAACCTGTGTCTCCTGCATTGCAGGCAGATGCTTTACTGTCTGAACTACTAGGGAATTCTCTAGTAGACATCCACCCTAGTAGACATTAGGATACAATTTATAAAACTTATGCAAATATGAAAAAGAAACATGTTTATAGTCTAACTTGGAGGTATTCACTTTTCCCTTGGCACTGCCATGTCATTGAATGTTCTTATACAATTTCACTTTAATAATTGGATATTACTGCAACATTGAATAATTGCATAATTTTTGCATTGAACAAATGCATTGAATATTGCATAATTTTTAAATGATCTACTCACTGATGTTTAGCATGCTGACTTTTCAATTTTATAATCAAACTACAATAACTTAACTTGTAGCTAATAAACAATTTTCAGAATTGTAGAATGAAATGGTGAATTTTTTTTTTTTTTTTTTTTTTTTTTACATTTCAGACTAAATTTCCCTCCAGGGATGTGTATCAACAAATTACTACCAGGAGCTGATAGCCAAAGTACTACTTCCCTGAATCTTTGACCCCACAGGATACACTATTTAAAAGTCTGCAGATTTTGAATATAAAACTTAAAATTCTATTGTAATTTATTGATTACTAGAGGGACTTAATACTGCTGTCTTTAAGATGGATAACCAGCAAGGTCCTATCATGTGGCACAGGGAATTCTGCTCGATGTTATGTGGCAACTTGGATGGGAGGGGAGTTTGGGATACATGAATATATGTATGGCTGAGAATCTTCACTGTTCCACTGAAACTATCACAAAATTATTAATTAACTATAATCCAATACAAAACAATATATATATATATATATGTATATAGTTGCTGCTTAAAAAAAAGTTGGCTAGTATTTGTGCAAAAATGCAATCAAAGCAGCTATGACAGCTAGTGTCTGCAATTATAATTGTGGCAGGAGAGTTTAAGCCTAGGGAAAATAAATTAAGAATATTTTAAATTTCTGAATAATGTGATACTTGCAGCTTGGAAAAGCAGTGATCAATAAAGAAATTAAATATACAGGTGACAGCTAGAGCTTGTATCTCAGTTTTAAGAAATACTAGCTTAGAATCATTGGAGAAGGCAATGGCACCCCACTCCAGCACTCTTGCCTGGAAAATCCCATGGAAGGAGGAGCCTGGTAGGCTGCAGTCCATGGGGTCTCTAACAGTCGGACACGACTGAGTGACTTCACTTTGACTTTTCACTTTCATGCATTGGAGAAGGAAATGGCAACCCACTCCAGTATCCTTGCATAGAGAATCCCAGGGATAGGGGAGCCTGGTGGGCTGCCATCTATGGGGTCACACAGAGTCGGACATGACTGAAGTGACTTAGCAGCAGCAGCAGCAGCTTAGAATTGTAGGCAACTTATGTGAACACTCTAAAGTTTTATTTATTCTTTTGTAAAATAAGGCAATATTATTGCTTATTTTATAGAATGTTTGTGAAGATTTTATAGAATGTTTTTAACTAAAATGCAAGCAAGGATATTAGCATGGTGTGTAGTATATACTAAAGGTTCAATAAAGATGATTAACATCATTAATCTTCCAATATCATTCAATAACTGCAGATAGAAACCATAATGAGGTATCAGCTCACATCTATTAAAACTATTTTCAAAAAGACAAACAACAAATATTGGGAAAAATGTGAAGAAAATGGAACCCTTGTGCACTCCTAGTGGGAATATAAATTGATGCAGCCTCTGTCAAAAATGGGTTTCCCAGGGCTCTAGTGTTAAAACCTGCATGCCATTGAAGGAGATGCAATAGATATGGATTCTATCCCTGGGTTGGGAAGATTCCCCAGAAAAGGGCATGGCAAACCACTCCAGTATTCTTGCTTGGTGAATCCCATGGACAGAGAACAAAGGATGTGGTAGGCTACTTTCCATAGGGTTACAAAGAGTCAGGCACTACTGAAGCAACTTGGCAAGCACTTATGCTGTGGGAAAAAAAAGGAAATTCTTTAAAAAAAAAAAAAAAACCCTACAAATAAAACTGCCATGTAATCCAGCAATTTCACTTCTGAGTATTACCAAAAAGAAAACAAAAACACTAATTTGAAAGATATATGCATCCTTTTGTCCATATCAACATTACTTACAATAGTCAGGATATGGAAGCAATGTAAGTGTCCATTGATGGATGAATGGATAAAGAAGATATGAATATATGTACAGGCAATGGAAGTTTACTCAGCCATAAAATGAATAAAATCTTGCCATTTGTAACAAGATGGGTGGACCTTGAGGGCATTATGCTAAGTGAAATAAGTCAGAGAAAGACAAATATTGTATGATCTCACTTATATATGGAATGTAAAAGCACAAAAAAACTCGAACAGACAAAATGTAGAGAGCAGATTGGTGGCTGCCAGAGGTGGGGGCTGAGCAGAATGGGTGAAAGGGATTAAAAGGTATCAAAAAACACTTCTGGTGTAAAGTAAATAATTTATATGGATGTAAGGTATAGCATAGTGTGCTGTGCTTGTGCTCAGTCAGGTCCGACTCTTTGCAACCCCAAAAACTACAGCCCACCAGGTCCTCTGTCCATGGAATCTTCCAGGCAGGAATACTGGAGTGGATCACTATTTCCTCTTACAGGGGATCTTCCCAACACAGGGATCAAACCCATGTCTCCCGTGTCTCTTGTATTACCAAATGCACCACCTGGGAAGCCCATAGCACGGTGACCACAGCTAATAATACAGTATTGCATTCCTGAAAGTTGCTGAGTGCATCTCCTATCAAAATAAAACAAAATTGTAACCACAGACAAATACAAGTTTTCTATTATTATCTTTTTTGTATTCATAAGTATTTTCATGACATTAACAATATCTGCATAATAACCGTAAAGAATCTGCCTGCAATGTAGGAGACAGAGGTTTGATCCCTGGGTCAGGAAGATCCCCTGGAGGAAGGCATGTGAGCCAACTCCAGAATTTTTGCCTGGAGAATACCATGGACAGCTGAACCTGGCAGGCTACAGTCCATTGTGTCAAAAAGAGCCAGACACAAGTGAAGCGACAAATTACTCAGCAAAAGAATTAATAATTTGGGCAGGCATTTTAGCTTCAAAGAGATTCTCTATTGCAGTTGATATTTTGAATGTTTTCTGAAAGTCATTTTTCTTTGATGAAGCCAATGAATAGTGAATCATATTTTAATATGTTAAAACTGGATACAAAAATGACAAGAGAACATTAAGAAAAGTGCAAAAATAAGGCGAGGTTAAAAGGTATGCTTTTGACCCCTTCAGCATATCTGCAGCATAGGAATCATTGTGCCTCCTTGTACATATTTTAGTTTTTCTTTTTTTAAAGTAAATAAGATTTGCCTTATATATTGAGGTCCTACTGTGTTGGGTACCTACAATTTACAATTGTTATATCTTCTTGGATTGATCCCTTGATCATTATGTAGTATCCTTTGTTGTATCTTGTAACAATCTTTATTTTAAAGTCTATTATATCTGATATATGTGTGATACAAACAAACTTATCTACAAAACAAAAATAGACCCAGATTCATAGAAAACAAATGTATGGTTACAAAAGGAGAAAGGGGCAGGAGAATAAAGTAGTAGTTTGCAATTAACATATAATACTACTACTATACTACTGCTATATGTAAAATAGATACCAACAAGGACTTACTACATAGCATAAGAAACTACTTAATATTTTGTAATGACCTATGGTGAAAGGAATCTGAATAAGAATATATATATATATAATACATATATATTAATATATATAATACATATATGTGTGTGTGTGTGTGTGTGTGTGTTTGTGTTTGTTACCGCATGGTCCCTAGAGTCCATGGAATTCTCCAGGCCAGAATACTGGAGTGGTTGGCCTTTCCCTTCTTCAGAGGATCTTCCCAACCCGGAGATAGAATTGGTCTCCGGCATTGCAGGCAGATTTTTTTCCAGCTGAGCCACAAGGGAAGCCCAAGAATACTGGAGTGGGTAGCCTATCCCTTCTCCAGTGGATCTTCCCAACCCAGAAAAAAACTAGGGTCTTCTGCATTGCAGGTGGATTCTTTACTGACCTATCAGGAAGCCCATATTTAATACATTCATATATATATATAATATACATATATATTTATATATATGTATATGAAACTGAATCACTTTGCTGTACTCCTGTAACTAGCACAACATTGTAAATCAACTATACTTTAATAAAAAGGGATCTCCATTTTAAAAAGATAGTGAGAAATGCACTTTTAATAAAATATCTCAGAAATTTAATATGTTTTAGATGTAATACACTCATTTTCAGGACGTATATTTACATATATTGGAAAGTTAGTTGACATAATGCATGCATACCTTTTAAAGTAGTAATATTCCACTCCAGTCTCTTGCGTCAAGCCAATCACTGTAAACCATTCTTGCTTTTAGTTTTTTTTGGTGCCTGCATTCATCACTCTGTTATTTACGTTTTAATTCTTGCAAATGTCCTTGACCCACATAAGGACAGATGAAATGCGGATTGCTTTTTATGCCCCACCCCATCATTTCTATCCACCTCACTCTAATATTTTAAGTGAGATTATCATGATTCATTTTCTATTTATAGATTTTTAACTTTACATATGTATAAAATCATTTATTTTTCATTTCATGAACACTAAGCATTAAGCATTAAGTTAGGGCTTTTGCTACAAACTATGAGAATTCTTTATACTCCACTGCTGGGGTCCAGCCCCCACAGGATCCAGGGGAACCTGAAGGAAAAATGGCGTCAGCGATTGATTTAGAGAGAGATAAGGAAAGAATGTTGTAGATAAGAAAATAGAGGAGAGAAAGAGGCTGATATTCCTTGGTTTACATAGAAAGCCAATAAAACTTTGAGACAAGAAATTTGCCCTGTTCACGGAAGCCACAGGTGCCTTCCAGGTCTCCTGAGGGAGGAAAGACGCAGAACGTCTTCCTGTTCAGGCCTAGAAACCCGGGCAAATAAGTGAATGCAGGGAGCCTCTATGCTTCAAGGGGTCAGCCTGAAAAAAAGAGGGAGGGAGAAGGAGAAAATGATTGACGCGGGGAGACCAAGCTACTTTGGTGAGCGAGGCCCAATAGCTTTATTTTTAAAGGTACTTTTATAGCTTGTCTTATACATAGAGGGAAATGAAAGATACAAAGTCATACAGAGTCAGCCCAAACATTACGTCTGTTTTGTCTTTATCGAAACCAGGATTTTTTCTGCAAATCTTTCCCATAAACAATATTGTGTACATTATCTTCTGGCCTTGGAGGCCTGTGAACATTTTATGACCCTCTTTTGATAAAGGCTGTTCAACCAGAAAACTTATTTTCCCTTGAAATGCTTTTTCTTATATTTCTAATCTATGTCAACCTCAGAAAGTATTAAACAAGCTACATTTCTCATGCAGCAAAGGTGCAGTGAGTTATAAGAAAGAACCAATTAGCTCAAAAGTCTGATGTGGTTAATTTAAAGGCTACACTTGTTTTTCTTACTTTTCAGCTATGTTAACTGATGCATTCCCAGGTACACAGTGGATAAGAGATATGAGAACTTAGCAACAAGCATTGGCCCAATAATGAAATCCTACCCCAGCACTACTCTAATAACTTTTAACTCTTTAAAAGGCTCTATGTTTTTGGCTTTCCTTGCTTCTCATAGTTGGGAGGCTGTAAATAATCATATGCATAGCTGCAAGAGTCTGGATATACCTGCCAAGCAAGCTATCATGCTAACAGAGGGGTTTTGATTGGAAATATTCCTCTCATGTCCAGGAGACTTACTAGCTGTAGCCCTAAGTTGATTTTCCCAGCGAAAAGTGGTCAGAGATAGCACCCTGTTAATGTCAGAGGAGTTGGTGAAAGTCATGAAATAGTAAAACAGACAGATTCTGGTTTTGGGGTAGATGCTTGAGAAAGCCTAGGGAGCCCCTTGAGTTCTGAAGCCTTGCTTAATAGTTCTCTTCCACATGACCTTTGTCATGGGTGGGATCTCCCATGGTGGCTCCCGACACTCCACCCTGGATTCCATCATTTATTCCCCTTCAAATTCCCATGAGAATCTCAGACAGATTTTCCTGGCAGGTTGTATGTCTTTCCCCCATATATATATATATCTTGTGGAATGAAGTATAAAACAGTGGTCTCAAATACTTATGCTTATTTTATTTTACCATCCCCTTCCTTTCTATGCACATACATTCTCTTAATATTTTTAATTCACAAGCTGATCTCAGTTCAGTTCAGTTGAGTTGCTGAGCTGTGTCCGACTCTTTGCGACCCCATGAATCATAGCACGCCAGGTCTCCCTGTCCGTCAAAACTCCCGGAGTTCACTCAGACTCATGTCCATCAAGTCCGTGATGCCATCAAGCCATCTCATCCTCTGTAGTCCCCATCTCCTCCTGCCCCCAATCCCTCCCAGCATCAGAGTCTTTGCCAACGAGTCAACTCTTCACATGAGGTGGCCAAAGTACTGGAGTTTCCACTTTAGCATCATTCCTTCTAAAGAAATCCCAGGGCTGATCTCCTTCAGAATGGATTAGTTGGATCTCCTTGCAGTCCACGGGACTCTCAAGACTCTTCAACACCACAGTACAAAAGCATCAATTCTTCAGTGCTCAGCTTTCTTCACAGTCCAAATCTCACATCCATACATGACTACTGGAAAAACCATAGCCTTGACTAGACAGACCTTAGTCAGCAAAGTAATGTCTCTGTTTTAGAATATGCTATCTAGGTTGGTCATAAATTTTCTTCCAAGGAGTAAGCGTCTTTTAATTTCATGGCTGCAATCACCATCTGCAGTGATTTTGGAGCTCCAAAAAATAAAGTCTGACACTGTTTCCACTGTTTCCCCATCTATTTTCCATGAAGTGACGGGACCGGATGACGTGACCTTTGTTTTCTGAATGTTGAGCTTTAGGCCAATTTTTTCACTCTCCTTTCACTTTCATCAAGAGGCTTTTTAGTTCCTCTTCACTTTCTGCCATAAGGGTGGTGTCATCTGCATATCTGAGGTTATTGATATTTCTCCCGGCAATCTTGATTCCTGCTTGTGTTTCTTCCAGTCCAGCATTTCTCATGATGTACTCTGCATATAAGTTAAATAAGCAGGGTGACAATATACAGCATTGACGTATTCCTTTTCCTATTTGAAATCAGTCTGTTGTCCCATGTCCAGTTCTAACTGTTGCTTCCTGATCTGCATACAGATTTCTCAAGAAGCAGGTCAGGTGGTCTGGTATTCCTATCTCTTTCAGAATTTTTCACTGTTTATTGTGATCCACAGAGTCAAAGGCTTTGGCATAGTCAATAAAGCAGAAATAGATATTTTCTGGAACTCTCTTGCTTTTTCCATGACCCAGCAGATGTTGGCAATTTGATCTCTGGTTCCTCTGCCTTTTCTAAAGCCAGATTGAACATCTGGAAGTTCATGGTTCACGTATTGCTGAAGGCTGGCTTGGAGAATTTTGAGCATTACTTTACTAGCATGTGAGATGAGTGCAATTGTGCGGTAATTTGAGCATTCTTTGGTATTGCCTTTCCTTGGCACTGGAATAAAAACTGACCTTTTCCAGTCCTGTGGCCACTGCTGAATTTTCCAAATTTGCTGGCATACTAAGTGCAGCACTTTCACAGCATCATCTTTCAGGATTTGAAATAGCTCTACTGGAATTCCATCACCTCCACTAGCTTTGTTCGCAGTGATGCTTTCTAAGGCCCACTTAACTTCACATTCCAGGATGTCTGGCTCTAGGGGAGGGATCACACCATCGTGATTATCTGGGTCGTGAAGATATTTTTTGTACAGTTCTCCTGTGTATTCTTGCCACCTCTTCTTAATATCTTCTGCCTCTGTTAGGTCCAAACCATTTCTGTCCTTTATCGAGCCCATCTTTGCATGAAATGTTTCCTTGGTATCTCTAATTTTCTTGAAGAGATCTCTAGTCTTTCCCATTCTGTTGTTTTCCTCTATTTCTTTGCATTGATCACTGAGGAAGGCTTTCTTGTCTCTTCTTCCTATTCTTTGGAACTCTGCATTCTGATGCTTTATCTTTCCTTTTCTCCTTTGTTTTTCACTTCTCTTCTTTTCACAGCTATTTGTAAGGCCTCCCCAGACAGTCATTTTGCTTTTTTGCATTTCTTTTCCATGGGGATAGTCTTGATCACTGTCTCCTGTACAATGTCACGAACCTCATTCCATTGTTCATCAGGCACTCGATCTATCAGATCCAGGTCCTTAAATCTATTTCTCACTTCCACTGTATAATCATAAGGGATTTGATTTAGGTCATACCTGAATGGTCTAGCGGTTTTCCCTACTTTATTCAATTTGAGTCTGAATTTGGTAAGAAGGAGTTCATGATCTGAGCCACATTCAGCTCCTGGTCTTTTTTTTGTTGACTGTATAGAGCTTCTCCATCTTTGGTGCAAAGAATATAATCAATCTGATTTTGGTGTTGACCATCTGGTAATGTCCATATGTAGAGTCTTCTCTTGTGTTGTTGGAAGAGGATGTTTGCTATGACCAGTGCATTTTCTTGGCAAAACTCTATTAGTCTTTGCCCTGCTTCATTCTGCATCCCAAGGCCAAATTTTCCTGTTACTCCAGGTGTTTCTTAACTTCCTAGTTTTGCATTCCAGTCCCCTATAATGAAAAGGACATCTTTTTTGGATGTTAGTTCTAAAACGTCTTGTAGGTTTTCATAGAACCATTTAAGTTCAGCTTCTTCAGCATTACTGGTTGGGGCATAGACTTGGATTACTGTGATATTGAATGGCTTGCCTTGGAAACGAACAGAGATCATTCTGTCATTTTTGAGATTGCATCCAAGTACTGCAATTTGGACTCTTTTGTTGACCATGATGGCTACTCCATTTCTTCTGAGGAATTCCTGCCCACAGTAGTAGATATAATGGTTATTTGAGTTAAATTCACCCATTCCAGTCCATTTTATTTCACTGATTCCATGAATCAGTACATTATAAGAGGGAATTTTTGCTGAGAATGTGAGATCAGAGTCACATCAGCTGTGGATGTGACTCTGATTTCACTTTCTCAGCAAAAATTCCCTCTTATAATGTACTGATTCATTCATGCTGAAAATTATGTGCAGTTATTATACACACAGATTTAAATTAATGTATTAAATCAATGTAGCTTGTTTTATAAGTGTGAACTCCTCAGTAGTGCTATTTCCTCAAGTTTTCTTGCATGCTCCGTGGTGCATTCTGGACACTCAGTAAGTATCGCCCAAAGTTGTTGGATTGTAATTAGAAGATGATGGCACTCAGGCATGTCATTTATGATTAGGCTGAATCTTTTTTGTAAAGTTAAGTCATTAGTGTCTATAAATAGGTAGTTTGATCTTAAAGGGGATACAGAAATAGATGGTAGATGATTTTACTAGGTTTTCATAGAGCTCACTAACAGAGAGTTTATGGTAAGACTAAAGCCTTCTTAGAAAGAATATTAAATATGCCTTTACTGCACTTGGAGGTTATAAAAAAATAGAAAACGTGCATTATCTCCTGCTCTAAAACTTTTAAACATAAAACTATATTCTCAAAAATCAGTCTTTTAGTGGAGGGGATTTACTCCCAGTTTCCTATGGAACATTTCCATCTGATATTATATTAAAATATATTCTTCTCAAATCTAAATTTAAAATGGACCTTTTATAAAAGATGATTTAAAGTATCAAGAAATATTATTTATAAATAAATAAATAAATAGTAACAGGTATTGTCTTGTATAATAATTCATTTCTTTTCAAAATGTAGTTGTCCTCCAATGGCTTTCCCTTTTCCAAGTATTGTTTTTTTATTCATTATTGTTAATTCATCACTTATAAAACCCTCATGAAAGGCAGAACCCAGAAAAGAAAAAAAAAAAAAGGCACTTTTCCAAAAATTTGCTCAAAAGAACACAATGTTTAAAAATATAATTTGTTAAAAAGAACTCATATTCATTATAAATAAAGTATTGTAAGAAGTCTCTTTGGATTTAAAAAGTGTTTTAATTTATATACTTTTCTTTTTCTGTTTTTCTGCAGTTTACAGCTTAATTCCCAGACTAGGGATCAAACCTGGGTCCCTGGGCTCCCTGCAGTGGAAGTGTGGAGTCTTAACCACTGGACTGCTAGAGAGGTCCCTAAAACAGCATTTTAAACTATGGCATTTTTCTTATCACTGCAATGTGAATGTCTCCTATCTACAAATCCTGGAATAAACTAAAAAATTACTCAGTATCATATTCAAGCAACCTCAAATTTATCGCTTAATGAAGCTACTACAAATCAATTCAAAGATGAGATTCAATAAAGCTTAATATGTCCAATGATCTGTGACCACAAACTTTTATACAGAGGTATAGCTCAGCAGCACTTCCTGAGATAAATAGAATTCTTCTATTCCTCAGTGTACAACCAGGTGATCATTAGCAACATGTGTCACTTGAAGACTTGAAATGTGGCTAGTCTAACTGAGAAAGTAAATTTCAGCTCTGTTTTCCTAGCCACATGTGGCAAATAGGTAACGTATCTGACAGTGTAGTCTTAGAGAAAAGGAGGACTTGAACATAGCAATAGTCAGTTTCCTAGTAGGAAGCTCATTGTACAGTCAACAGGATTTAACTGAAGAAAAAATAGTGGCAGTATATTGTGTTTCTGTGTCATGTGTAAATTAAAATGCATGACAAAATAGCTCAAAGAATGGGCAGGGATGATTGGGAATTGTTGTAAGGCAATAATTATATTAATTTAGCTTCCCAAGTAGAATCCAGAAGGTGGAGGATCCTAATGACATAGTTAACAGAAGCCACCTTGTAAACATCAGGCCACACACAGAGAAGAACAGTAGTAGCAAGTAGATCAGAGGAAAAGTCCCTCGGATTCCACCCTCTTTACCAATTAGCTTCTGTTTTTGTCCTTTGATTAATTTCAGAAAAATGCATTCCCAACTCAGAAGAAATACAAAATCCCATAGTCACCATATCTTTACAGGGTGAGCCCAATCACCCATCAGTCAATCCTACCTGGATTTTAGATTGTATGGAAGCCTGAGGTATATAGCTTTTTCCCGTAATTTTTCACCATGATAAATGGTCAAAATTCCCTCTGGAGAAAGCTTGGGGAAGATTTAAAATGTATACTTATTGCCCTATTGTATTTTTTCCAAAATAACCAGACCTCCCTCCAAGTTCATATATTGCGTGTCTGTAAACTAACTCAGGTCTAAGGTGTGGCTAATGGGTCTGTGAAACCCCAGTGGTAATTTGATTCAAATATGTACCCAGCATACACAGGTGCTTTATTTCATATTTTATTCAGAATCCTTGGTGAATACTCTCCTATTTATAACTTTGGCTCAATTCAATGTCACAATTTCTGTTCTTTCATATAATATTGTTAGAATATTTCCCAACACTCTCCCTTAGCTCTTGACAAGTGAAATTATCAAAGATCTTGCAACAGTTTCTCCTTTTGGAAAGGCCTGTGCATTTCCTCCCCTCTGGTTAATATTCAGATATAAATCTCATTATGAGACCAAAGGCAATGAGAGGTGATGAAGATAGATATTGAAAATTATCTGCATATTATTTTGAGGCAACCACCCAAATGGAGTCACTGAAACATTTCCTTGCAAGGAAGATTCATTCTCTGAGCTGAAGTAACAGAGCTACTTCCATTGGCAACAACATTGCAGGAGGACTTTTAGATTCCAAATTTCAGCTTTGTCTCATTTTGCCTAATGTCATGGCTCCATTCCTCCGGACAAATTTTCTTACCTTGGGTCTAAATGATTTGGCAAGTCAGCATTTCATGGCACAGCAACATTGTAACTGCAATCCTACAGTCAGACCCTGACTGCCCTATGCTACTACAAATAAGAGACTATTTAAGGCTGCTGATGTTGGCGAAGACTCTTGAGAGTCCCTTGGACTGCAAGGAGATCCAACCAGTCCATTCGGAAGGAGATCAACCCAGGGATTACTTTGGAAGGAATAATACTAAAGCTGAAACTCCAGTACTTTGGCCACCTCATGCAAACAGTTGACTCACTGGAAAAGACTCTGATGCTGGGAGGGATTGGGGGCAGGAGGAAAAGGGGACAAGAGAGGATGAGATGGCTGGATGGCATCACTGACTCGATGGGCGTGAGTCTGAGTGAACTCCGGGAAATGGTGATGGACAGGGAGGCCTGGAGTGCTGCGATTCATGGGGTTGCAAAGAGTTGGCCACGACTGAGTGACTAAATTGAACTGATTAAGATTTTTTGGGTAGCCACCTGTGACATAAATTAGGAGTTCAGTTTCTTTTTTTTTTAACGTATAGTTATATTCTTCAGAATAGTCAGAAGGAATCATACCATCCCATAATCTTTGCAATAACTTTTTTTTACCAGAGCCATTAAGTGCCAAAGGCAATTGATAACTCAGTGATTTGCCCTCAATCAGTTGTTCATTATATGGCATTCCAGTGAAAAATTGATGTCACTTTGTCATATATATCATATGTCTCCTCATATATAGGAGAGCAAACCCAACGCAGAATCCTGCTCATAATACTGACTATTGACAGGGTTCTGACAGAAAACAGGGCATGTTCAAAATGATTTTAATAAAAATAATTTAAAGAAGACGGAGCTTAGTGAACCAACAAGCGATGGTGAGGCAGGCAGTGGGTACTTTTGGTGGGAATCCTGAAGGGGACAGTCGAGAAAGCATAGTGCATCTGAAAAGACCTGGCCTGCACAGTGCTCAGCATGTGTTCTCACTGCAGATGAGAGCAACTAAGGTTAGAAATGCCTTGACACAGAGAAGAAAGAGGGAGAAGAAAATGTACCTTGGACACTGCTCTCCTCCTACTCTCCACTACCTCCTGGTGCCCAGCCAAGGTCAGAGGACAAAGCAGTCCCACTCATGCAATCTATGCTGCATTTTAGGATGAAGAGCAGAGAAGGGCAGGGCATAGAAGAGAGAACAGAGGTCAGCAAGAAACAATGAGCAATTTTAAAGTGCCAATTAAAGAACTTAGGCAATTTCAGAAAGACCAATATGTTAACTTATCTCACGACTACAGGTTTTGAAGTAAAACTTAGGGGAACAAACATAGTAAAAGGATGTTGTAGTATAATCTACATGACATCCAAGAGCACCCTGTTATATTAAAAGTGTTATGACTTGAAAACCACAATGGTATTCTTTGATAAATCTCTTATAATTTATAAAATATTTTCATTTTGTATGCATTATCATGGTAAACAAAAGTAACTAAAATGCAGAGCTTCAGTTTACCAAGAAATTACATCAATTATACAATTGCAAACAAATAATAATAAACATATGTATAATAATTGTTATTTTCTTTGAGTCCTTTTAGTGAGTATATTACAGTATCTAATTATAATTTAATTTGGTTTTCAGGTTATTAATTATATTGAACAGTGTTTTATATACTTATCAATTGCATATCTTAATTGGTATAACATCCTTTCAACTCACTTGACATTTGCATCTAGTTGTTTCTCTTCCTATTACTGAAATATAAGATTTTTTTCATTTTTGTAAAGTATAATATGTGTAAATAGACCAAGGTTCAGGTATTAATACAGATATGCTAATATAAATATATATGTTTATAATTATTTATATTAAAATATGAAAGTAATATTTAATTAGTATAATACATACTATTGAAAGGTTATTGCTGAATTACGACGCTGTGATTCTTGGCCCCCAGAGGAGAAGAATTCAATCCAGGGCCAGAGACGAGGCTTGACCACTCAGAGCTTTTGTGTAATAAAGTTTTATTAAAGTATAAAGGAGATAGAGAAAGCTTCTGATATAGGCATCAGAAGGGGGCAGAAAGAGTACCTCCCTGCTAGTCTCCAGCTGGATGTTATATGGTCACCAGCAGCCTGTTAATGAAAGGAATGTCTCAAAACTCAGAATGGCACCATGCCCGTCACCCATAAGATGCATTTTGGGATAATATTGACACCAAATGGTTTATCTTGGGCCATAAAAGGATTAACTTGAATCTTGAAGAAGGGCAGATCACCATACAAATAGTTTCATTTACATAGATTAGAGGGACAATATCGGAGTATAACATACTGGTTTATCAAGTAGGTTCTGAGCCCAAAAGGTGGAACCGACTTGAAGACAGAGTTTGGGGTAAATGTATAGTACATTAGCATAGCTTAAGATAAACATTTCTATAAGAAAAAAGCAATGGTTAACTTCATGTGAAACCAGGTGTCATTATGGCAACATAGAATTTTAAGAGAAACCTCTTTTTAAATTTGTTTAAAGGAAAAAATATCGCTAGCTTGTTTCCTCTTGCCACTTAAGAGAGATAAAAATGTCTGACACTTGCAGGCTATTTCCTCAATTTGGAGATCCCTGGCCTTCCTGCCTGTTACCCTCTCAATATGAATGAAAAAGTAAGTTGTGCAATGGGAGAAAAATATGTATAATATATTATTATGCATTATTTATATAAAATATCTTATTACATTATATATATATAACAAAATATATGCAAACACTTTCATAGCTTACCTTTTTACTTATTTAATAAGCATCTTTCAAACATGGTGGTTTATTTGAAAGAAATTTATCACCTCTTTTTCTTTTATATTCAAGGCTTTCTCCAAGCAAAAAATATTTGCCTAGCACAATATTTCAAATTTTTCTCCTATGCTTCCTTTTAGAGAAGCATAAATTTTATTTAGCCCTTACATTTTGGTCTTTGTTTAATTTGGGTGAAATATTATCTAAAGTGTGAGTTAAGGATCAATATGACTTTATTTCCAAATGTGCATATAGATATTATGACATCATTTGTTAAAAAGATATATAATTATTTGCTGAATTTACCTGACATGTTGTAAAAAAATCAGTTCACCATGGATGCATCGCTATATTTAATAGAATATTGATATTCTAAATATAGAACATATCCATTTATTTAAATCTTTATCTCAGCAATGTTATATAGTTTTCATAGTATAGTTCTTCCACACACTTTTAACTTATTCCTAAGTAATCTTGTTTTCAGATGCTATTGTAAATGGTATTTGAAAATTGCATTTTATCATTGTTTGTGGTCAGTCTATACAAATACAATTGATTTTTGGTATGTGGACTGTCAATTATGTAATTTGTCTTAATTCGCTTAGTTCTAACTGCTTTTTGTGAGATTCCTAAGGCTTGTCTGCTTGGTCCTGTTTTATGAATACGAAGACAATATTGACTATGAATTATGAGAATAATCATCTGGTCTTGTTTCTGATCACAGAGAGAAAAGCTCTCTGTTTGCTTGTTTGACTGTTTATCATTATGTAATGTGTTTGCCGTTTCAGAAATATTCTTTATTAATGTGAGGGAGTAGCTTCCTTTTTCTTCCTAGTATTCTAAAATTTTATCAACAGGTATTGATTTTTATTAAATCCTTTTTTCTGTATTAATTGAGTCAATCATCATTATTTGTTTAGTTTTTACTATGGAGCTATGCATTGTTATTATTTATTGTTAAACTAACAGGCTTCCCTGGGATAAGCCTCATTTGCTCATAATGTATCACCATTTTAAGACATTGTGCTTGACAGGGAACTCTACTTAATGAATTGTGGTGACCTGAATGGGAAATAAGCCCAAAACAGAGGGGATATATGTGTATGTGTATGTATAACTGATTCATTCTGTTGTACAGTAGAAATTAATGCAACATTGTAAAGCAACTACACTCTAATAGAAATTAATTTAAAAATGAAAATAAAATTTTGCCCTTGAGATTTCTTCTCTGGGTCATGGACTCTATTTAGATATGCCAGTTGATTTTTAATTATTTGGAGATTTTCTAGATTTCCTTACTACTGATTTCTAATTTTATTTCATGGTGATCAGAAAACATATATTTGATTACTCTCCTCTTTCAAGTGTATCAAGTATTTTTGTTGCCCAGGATCTGTCATTATTTTTATGAATGCTCTATGCACACTTGAAAAGAGTTTCTTTTCTGCACTTCTTAAGTAGAGCGGGCTAACAGTGTTGCTCTAGAATATATTTTTTCCTCTTCTACTATCAGTTACAGAAAGAGGAGCACTGAAATCACAAACTATACTTGTTAATTTGTCTACTTCTCCAGAAGTTCTAGCAATTTTTACCTTATTTAAAATCTGTTAAAAGTGGTTTTTTGGTATCTTCCTAAGGAATTAATCATTTTAACATGATAAAATGTCTTTATTACTAATCACAGTGCTCTCCTTGAATTCTCATTTGTATGTGTTTCTTTACATTGTAGTTTGTTTGTTGAGAACATAAGGCTTGGTCTCTATTTATATAGTCTGACAATCTCTACCTTCTAATTGGAATGTTCAAATATATTTAAAATATGTAGCAATACTTTCAGATTATAGTTTCTCATCCTGCTATATGTTTTATTGTCTCATCTGCTTTTGCTCTCCCCCGCTTCCTATTCTTTTTTGCCTCATTTTGTTGTTCTTCAGTCACAATTTCGTGTCTGATTCTTTGCAACCCCAAGGACTAGAGCACACCAGGCTTCCCTGTCCTTCACTATCTCTGGAGTTTGCTCAAACTCATATCCATTGAGTCAGTGATAACATCCAACCATCTCATCCTCTGCCACAGCTTTCTCCTCCTGCCCTCAGTCTTTCCCAGCATTGGAGTCTTTTCTGATGAGTTGGCTCTTCACATCAGATGGTCAAAGTATTGGAGCTTCCGCTTCAGCATTAGTCCTTCCAACGAACATTTTAGGATTGATTTCCTTTAGGATTGACTGGCTTGATTTCCTTGCTATCGAAGGGACTCTCAAGAGTCTTCTCCAGCATCACAATTCAAAAGCATCAATTCTTCAACACTCAGCTTTCTTTATGGTTCAACTCTCATATCCATATATGACTACTGGAAAAACCTTTGCTTTAATACTAGGCAAAGTGATCTCTCTGCTTTTTAATATGCTGTCTAGGTTTGTCATAGCTTTTCTTTTGAGGAGCAAAAGTCTTATAGTTTTGTGGCGACACTCACTGTCCACAGTGACTTTGTAGCCCAAGAAAATAATATGTCACTATTTCCTCATCTATTTGTCATGAAATGATGGGACCAAATACCATGATCTTAGTTTTTTGAGTGCTGAGTGTTACGCCAGTTTTTTCACTCTCCTCTTTCGCCGTCATGAAGAGGCTCTTTAGTTCCTCTTCACATTCCATCATTTGAGTGGTATCATCTGCATATCTGAGGTTGTTGATATTTCTCCTGCCAAACTTTATTCCATCTAGTCATTTATCCGGTCTGGCATTTCACATGATGTACTCTGCATAGAAGTTAAATAAGCAGGGCAACAATATACAGCCTTGACATACTCCTTTTCCAATTTTGAACCAGTCCATTGTTTCATGTCTGGTTCTAACTATTGCTTCTTGAACCACATATAGGTTTCTAAGGAGACAGATAAGGTTGTCTGGTATCCCCATCTAAGAATTTTCCACAGTTTGTTGTGATGCACAAAGGCTTTAGTATAGTTAATGAAGCAGAAATAGAGGTTATTTTTCCCTTGCTTTTTCTATGATCCAGCATATGTTACCAATTTAGTCTTTGGTTTCTCTGCCTTTTCTAAATCCAGCTTGTCCATCCAGAAGTTCTCAGTTCACACACTGTTGAAACCTAGCTTGAAGAATTTTGAGCATTACCTTGTTAGCATGTGAAATGAATACAGTTGTACAGTACTATGAACTTTTTTTTTTTTTGGCATTACCTTTCTTTGGGATTGGAATGAAAACTGACATTTTTCTATCCTATTCCCACAGCTGAGTTTTCCAAATTTGTTGGCATAGTGAGTGCAGCTCTTTAACAGCATCATCTTTTTAGGGTTTTAAATAGCTCAGTTGGAATTCAATCACTTCCACTAGCTTTGTTTATAGTAATTCTTCCTAAGGCCCACTTGACTTCACTCTCCAGGATATCTGACTTTAAGTGAGTGACCGCACCATTGTAGTTATCTAGGTCATTATTACCTTTTTTTGTATAGCTTTTCTGTGTATTCTTGCCACCTCTTCTTAATCTCTTCTGGTTCTGTTAGGTCCTTGCCATTTCTGTTGTTTATTGTGCCCATGTTTGCATGAAATTTTCCCTTGGTATCTCTGATTTTCTGAAAGAGTCTTTCCATTCCATTGTTTTCTTCTATGTTTTTGCATTATTCACTTAAGAAGGCTTTCTTATCTCTCCCTTGTTTTTCTCTGGAATTCTGCATTCAGTTGGGTATATCTTTCCCTTTCTCCCTTGTCTTTAATTTCTCCTTTTTCAGCTATTTGTAAGGCCTCCTCAGACAACAATTTTGTTCTCTTTCATTTACTTTTCCTTGGGATGATTTTGTTCACTGCCTCCTATATACTATTACAAAACTCCATCCATAGTTCTTCAATAATTCTCTCTACCAGATCTAATCCCTTGAATTCATTTGTCACATCTACTTTATAACCATAAGAGATTTAAGTCAGATGTGACTGGCCCAGTGGTTTTCCTTACTTTCTTAAATTTAAGCCTGATTTTTGCAACAAGGAGCTTCTGATCTGAGCCATAGTCAGCTAAAGGTGTTTTTTTTTTTATTTTCCTGACTACATAGGACTTCTTTATCTTTGATTGCAAAGAATGTAATCAATCTGATTTCAGTTTTAATTATCTGATGATGTCTATGTGTAGAGTCATCTCTTGTGTTGTTGGAAGAGGGTGTTTGCTATAACCAGTGTGTTCTCTTGGCAAAATGCTATAAGCCTTTGCCCTGCTTCATTTTGTATTGCAAGGCCAAACTTCCCTGTTACCTTATTGCCTTGTTTAGGATTGAGTGTTTTGGGCTTCCCACCTGGTGCTAGTGGTAAAGAAACCGCCTGCCAATGCAGGAAAAGTAAGAGACTTAGGTTTGATTTCTGGGTCTGGAAGACCCATGCAGGAAGTCATGGCAATCCACTCCGGTATTCTTAGACATGACTGAAGCGATTTAGAATGCACACATACTTTAGAATTCAATATTGTCTCTATCTTTAGCTTATGATCCATGTTACCTTATTTTACTTTTATAATGATTTTCATGGTTTAGGTATTCTTCCTTAACTATTGTCATCTACCTTCATACTATTTTATATATATTCCCTATATTATACTGTTTTACAAAAGTAAGACCCTTACCTCGATACACTTCCTCATTTCTCTTCACAGCCTTTGTCCGATTGTTGTTTTTATTGATAAGAAACTCTACAATGCAGTTTTAAATAATGAATTTTAAATAATCAATTTAAAAAATTTAATGAGACAGTATCTTTTATAATTACTTACATATATACTATTTCTGGCTCTCACCATGCCTTTGTGTTGATACAATTTTGCATCTGGTGTCATTTTTCTTCTGCTTGAGAAAATACCTTAACATTTTTTGCAATATAGGACTGCTAGCATGAATTTCCTCAGTTATTTTTTGTGTGAAAACTATTTTCCCTTTATTTTTGAAGGATATTTTCATTGGTATTTAATTCGAGTTGACAAGTTTTGTTTTGTTTTGTTTTTTTTCCTTCCAGATGAACTTAAGAGAAGTTGCTGTGATTCTTATGTGATTCTTATATTTCTTGCCTTATATTAAACAGGTATTTTTCTCTCCAGTGTTATTTAAGATTTTCTTTTAGTTAAAAGTTTTCATAAATTTGAATTTGGTGTACTTGAATCTGATTTTCTTTAGATTTCTTCAGTTGGTATTTGATAAGTTTCTTGTATCTATGAATCTAATTAACATAAATTTTAGAAAAAAAAGATTATGTTTTTCAATATTAATTTCTGCCCCATCTTCTCTCTCTTCCTTCATACCCTTCATTTGCATGAATGTTAAACTGCTTGATTTTTCTCCCATATTTTACTCCTTTTCTATTATTCACAGTCTTTTTTTCTTTCTATGAAAAGTTTAGATTTTTTTTTTGCTATGTCAAGTTTACTTATTTTTTAATGCAATGTCTAATTTTGTTTTCAATCTATTTAGTAAAATTTCATTTCAGATATTATATTACTTAAAGTTATAAGTTCCACTTGGCTTTTAAAAAATATTTTTCATCTCTTTCTTCCTACATTTGTTTCCCTCTGAGCCAATTTATAATAGCTATTATAATGACTGTTTGCTAACTCCATCACTTCTATATTTTTTAGATTTCCTATATCACTGACATTAATCTTGACTATTAATTATATTTTGCTGCATCTTTTTATGTCTAATTATGTTTTATTCAGTGCCAGATATTCCATTGTTGAGAAACTAAATGTTGCTCTCTTCCTTTAGAAGTGAACTACTGTTGTTTTAACCTGCAGATCATTTACACGAGATTTAGTTTGTTTTATAAAGGCTGGCTTTTACTCTTTGTTTGTGAATGTCTATAGTTGAATTTACTCTCATATATGCTTGTCTGCTGATCTCTGCTGAGTATCTCATTATTCTACAAATTCTCTCCTCTCTCACTTGCTGGATCTTGAACTCCATGTCTCCTCTGGGATTTGCTTGGCTTCTATTACTCAGGTACTCCTATTTCATTCCTTCTTTGCAGAGTGTAATCTCATGAACATGCGTGCTAGTGTGTCACTCAAGGGGAACCTTATACAGTTTTCTGGAGCTCTTTCCCTGAGGTCCTTTCCAGTTCTTCACAAATTTTAGCCATCTTCATTTCCCTGCATCTCAATCTGTATCTCCTCAATTAAGATAGGCAACCAGGTTCTGGTTTTGTTCTTTGTACCAGAATCCAGAATGTGCCTCAAGACAGAAAACCAGAAAACCATAGGAAACTTCTCATTGTTTTACTTTTTCAAAAAATCACTAAACTGTGCTATTTGGTTGACCATTGCCTGGAAACATTTCTGTAATATATTTCCCCAGTTTTATATTTCTTTACAATTATATATAGTTATATACAGTGGGTAAAGGGATCCCAAAGCAAATGAGGAAGAAATCTTCCCGCCATTTTTTTAACCTCATGTTGCTTCTTCCTCCTATCTATCTTGCTTCTTATATGCCTGAACTCTGTGCTTTCTATTCTGTTCCTAGGTGTTTGTAACTTAACTTTATGAGTGCCTGAATACATCATGATCTGTCTTATGCTTCACACATGTTGTATAATCTAACCACACGCTTTGTAACTCTTTATGTAGTGCCCTCACGTGAAATTATTAAATGCTTTTCTAGCATTCAACTCATATGGATTCCATGTAAAAGCAAATGGTTGTCTTTATTTGTAAGTGATTTAAATAATAAAATATATCATAGTTTCTTCTTTAAAACAAAAAGTAGATTATTGAACAATATGATTCCAGATGCATTGAACTCTGTTTTAAATGGAAACTTTATGTGGTAATTTTAATATGAACTAAATAGCCATTACTTCTGTCATATCATATTCATATGCTGATTGTAGCTATTCTTTGAAAAAATTACCCTTGGGCAATTGCAGACTTGTTTGTAATGATGAAAAGCTACCAGTTAATATTAAAGTTTTAAACAGTAATCTATATTTGTATTGCTTAATTATATTGATGCAGTTTTATTTAACAAAATAAACATCAATCAATGCTCTCTATTAACAAGCTGTTTTAAAGGTGTTTCATGTCAGGTAGTAAATATTTTCTTAGATAGCTATTCTTCTATGAATGAAATTATATCAAAATTAAATTTATGTATAATTCATAATAGAATTATAGTTTGGATTGCATTTCATTTTCAAACCAATTATAAATATTTCTCTACTGCGTGTCTGGGAATAAGTACTTTTTAATATTCTATGCAAGTGTTCTTTCTTCCTCAGTTGTCTCCAGGGGGACTAAAGATAATTATTAAATTCTACCCAATTCAGTAATCATGTCAGTAAATATAGTTTAGATAAACTTGTTCAGTATTATTGTGTGTTTGCAGAGCTCTTGTGAGAGTAAACGAAATTCATTTTCTAAAATTCAGGTACTAGTTTTGATTATTTGACATCCCGAGTGACTACTATTTGTAAAATTTTCAGGAAATAATGTTTTGCCAACCACTTATATGTTCAGTTCAATGATTTATAATCTGGCATAAAAGTAGGTATCTGCCAGCAATGCAGGGGACCCTGGTTCAATTTCTGGGTTGGGAAGATTACCTGGAGAAGGGAACGGCTACCCACTCCAGTATTCTGGCCTGGAGAATTCCATGGACCATAGAGGTCATGAGTTTGCAAAGAGTCGGAGACAACTGAGTGACTTTCACATAGAAATAGGTTAGATCCTCTGTTTCAATCATTTATTCTACCTTTTAAAAATTGATTTCCTAGATTTTTGATCTATTTAGAATGCTTTTGGTCCACATTCTTGAGGAAATGATGTAGCAGAATAGGAGCCTGTGCTGTGTATATTTGTTTTGCCCACTACAATGAAAGCAAAGACGTTATGATAGAATGCATTGATCTGGGTGTCACTGTTACTAAAGTTCTAAGAATACCCATTAACAGGCTTTGTGATGTGCACTGTGAGGAAGGCATAATCAGGGCACCGTGATGAATCTGCACCACCAAGACCATAGTTGCTTTGCAGTCCAGCAGTCAGTCTCTCTGCTGCTAAGTCGCTTCAGTCATGTCCAACTCTGTGCGACCCCATAGACAGCAGCCCACCAGGCTCCCCGGTCCCTGGGATTATCCAGGCAAGAACACTGGAGTGGGTTGCCATTTCCTTCTCCAATGCATGAAAGTGAAAAGTGAAAGTGAAGTCGCTCAATCATGTCTAACTCTCAGCGACCCCATGGACTGCACCCTTCCAGGCTCCTCCATCCATGGGATCTTCCAGGCAAGAGTACTGGAGTGGGGTGCCATTGCCTTCTCCGTCAGTCTCTCTACTAACAAGCTGTTTTGAAAGTGTTTCATGTCAGGCAGTGTTATAGTTAATCTTTAATTTGTCATTGAATATATGTAGGAATCTGGAAAATCATACACCTTTCAGTTAGTTCCCTTCTCTGTCGGTGGCGTTTTAGTTGCTAAGTCTTGTCTGATTCTTGGAAACCCATGGACTATAGCCTGCCAGGCTCCTCTGTCCATGGAATTTTCCAGGCAAGAATACTGGAGTGGGTGGCCATTTCCTGCTCCAGGGGCTCTTTCTGAGCCAGGAATAGAACCTGGGTCTCCTTCATTACAGGCAGATTCTTTACTGACTGAGCTATGAGAGAAGCCCCTCTTCTCTGATAATTGGAGACAATTATTCTGCCCAGAAAACTTATGGGTGAGAGCCAAGTTAGGCAACGTACATATGTAAGAGAGCCTGATACATTAATCACCAGATAATAGATGGCTTAACAAATAGTAATTACTGTTGTCATCATTGCTATTTTCTGCAGTACAATAATCCAAATTTATAAGAAGCAAATCAAGTTGCTGCAACTCTCTGATCATAGAGTTACATTGTGTCAGCCACCAATCGGGTACAAGACATATACTATTTTCTTACAATTCTTAGTTTTCAAGGAAAACTAAGTGCTATTCAATTAAGCATGCATACTTATATTTAATCAACAAAATGGATATAATCCTCTTTGCATATAAAATACTAGCTTTTACTGTGTGTTTGAATATTCCTTTCTTAAGTAGAGTTTGAAGGAACCTACAAAATATTTTTTAATATATTTAGTCTTCATTATTCTTTTTAGTATATTTTTGTAGTTAAAACATTTATTAAATAAACTTTATAAAGTATGAGTGGTTAATACTTATTTAAATGTCTTCTCAACAACAGGCCACATGCCAAGAAGTTGACATGCATTATTACACCAGAATTCCTGGTGTAATAATTAATGCTATTTAAGAATCTTACTGTCTTTGAAAGTTAAAATATCTAGATGATTATTAATATTATTAAAAATAAAGAAAACATTTGAATTATTATTGTAGTGCTCTAATTTATCAGATTTTGGAGATCAAATCATGGATGGAGAGAGCATCCCATAAAATGATATAATATCCATCTGATAAAGCTTTTGATTTATTCTTCTTAAAAAGTACTACAGAATACTTTTAAATAATCAACAGCCCATTTTCCAATATTTTATAGTATTTCATACATTTTACACCATTTAATCTTTCTTGAATGTCTTTTCTTCATAAATTTTTTACAGTAATAACTTTTAAAAATCTTCAGTATTTCAAAGTTAACTATGTTAGGAATCTGTTCTGTTATTTTTACCCTTTTTTAAGACCTTTTACCTGTATTGATAGAATCTCTGTGTGTGTGTGTGTGTGTGTGTGTGTGTGTGTGTGTTTTGGTCAATCGTTTTAAATTGTAGGAAAGGAACATATACATAGTCAATAACTAGACAGGTCTAACTTACACTGTTGCCACAAGCTGATGATTTAAATCTTCTGTGTTAAGATCTAACACCTCTCATCCCCTGTACTTTTCTCTTTTAACTCTTTTTGTTTTAACAGTAAGTCATCAACAGCTACAGACACTCTTCCTACCCACATTAAATTTTCCTTTACTTAAATATATAACTTTAGAATGTTACCACTTTAAACAAGGAACAATCTTAGGTACAAAGGACAAACACAGAATCTAATGGCATAGAACCCCCAGTTAAAAGACATTTCAGAAGTTACTGAATTCACTCTTTAAAAATATTTGTTGATTTATTCCTTAATCATCCCAGTAAGTGGTTGTGCATCCTTATTCGAAAAATAAAGTTTGTTCCTAAAATACAGGGGTGGGGGAAGTAGCCTGTTTTGACTCTCACAGATCTCGGATTGTCAAAACCTTCCTTCTACCTGCTAGATTGTGTTCAAGGCAAGGAATAAGTGTTCGATTATTTCAGGACACACCTCCTTGGCCAAGCCCCTTGATTTCAGCCACTTAGCATCGTTCCCATGCTTTTCTCTAGCTCATTCAAGCCCCCCTCACCTCACGTTAGGGAAAAACACCAAGCAGATCCTGGTGTGGACTCTTCATTCTCAGGCCACTTTAAAGCTGCTTTTTTTCTGCCCACGGCGCTCACTGCATCATTCTTGGTCTCTTCTTTCTATCCTTAGCGGTTTCTCCAGAATTTGAGGCCCATTGTTATCCAAAACACTGGTGTTTTGGCTGTTGTTGATGGTCTCTCTCATTACCTGAGGAACATGCTATCTCAGGATCCAGAAGACACAAGTCTTCGGCCAAGACTCCACCCCGGAGTGTCTGCCTCCGCCTGACCTTTGGCAGCTCACGTCCTGTCGTGCCTCATAGGCTCCCGACTTGTGCCTCTCACGCGGGCTTCTTTCCTGTTGAACACACTTCATGATATGGAAGCCTGGATGGCCCCTGGAATATCATTTCCATTTTCCCAGGTATATTAGTAGCATGGCTTTCCTGATGCTCAGGTTTCAGTGAATTGCTTTCTAACTTTTGTACACCTGTTATTTTCCACTCACAGGAACGTGTGTCTAGTTTGAAGATAAAAGTCACTAGATTTGATGAGGAACAAAATCTATTGTATACTTACAAACAATGACATCTGAGTGCTTTTGCAAAGTCTTTTTGTCAGTATTTTGGGGCTCCAAAATCACTGCAGATGGTGATTGCCGCCATGAAATTAAGACGCTTACTCCTTGGAAGAAAAGTTATGACCAACCTAGATAGCATATTCAACAGCAGAGACATTACTTTGCCGACTAAGGTCCGTCTAGTCAAGGCTATGGTTTTTCCAGTGATCATGTATGGATGTGAGAGTTGAACTGTGAAGAAGGCTGAGCGCCGAAGAATTGATGTTTTTAAACTGTGGTGTTCTCGGAGAAGACTCTTGAGATTCCCTTGGACTGCAAGGAGATCCAATCAGTCCATTCTAAAGGAGATCAGCTCTGGGTGTTCTTTGGAGGGAATGATGCTAAAGCTGAAACTGCAGTACTTTGACCACCTCATGCGAAGAGTTGACTCATTGGAAAAGACTGATGCTGGGAGGAACTGGGAGCAGGAGGAGAAGGGGACGACAGAGGATGAGATGATTGGATGGCACCACTGACTCGATGGACGTGAGTCTGAGTGAACTCTGGGAGTTGGCAATGGACAGGGAGGCCTGGCGTGCTGCGATTCATGGGGTCACAAAGAGTCGGACAAGACTGAACGACTGAACTGAACTGAAATGTAGAAATATGAATTTATCCTTCAAAGATTCCTTTCCTTTTTCCTAGAAAGAAAGCAGACCTATCTTCACTCAGTTCAGTTCAGTCACTCAGTCATGTCTGACCCTTTGCGACCCCATGGACTGCAGACCTATCTTAGCTGTCTGAATAAAGAATAGACTATGTTTAGCCAAAACTTTATTAATTCATCAAAAATACATATAAGCAACAAATGGCGAATAAGTTTCAGTTTTTCCTTATTTTCTAATCATGATATTCTTTTTGTAGTGGTAAATTAAAATGCTGACATAGTATTTTCATCTATACCTGAAGATAATTTAGAGCATGACATTAATTTTAAAATAAGAATATATGCAAAAAGAATATTTAGTGAATTTAATATTTGTTTTTCTTCTAAGACCACTATATTACCTTCTCACAATTAGTAAGTAGCTCATTTCTTCTTTCATTTACTTATTTCTAAAATTCTGCAAGGAAGATACAGGCTGGTTTAAAAATAAGTATAAACAATTTCATTCTCAAAAGGATTAAGGGATGGTTTTGCATACTCAATGGTTGCTTAAAATAGGTTTTCAAATGAGATTATAGCCAGTTATTTTTAGTAACACTCCAAAAGTGTGTTACTTATACACTGTTAGGACAGGATAAATAGTGAAAAAAAAAAAAAAAAAGATTCAAAGGATCTGTCAGTACCAGTCAATTAGTTTCCTAGGGCTGCCATAACAAAGTATCAAAAACTGAATGGCTTCAACAGTAAAAGTTTATTGTCTCACAGTTCTAGAAACTTAAAGTCCAAGATCAAGGTGTCAGCTGAGACTATTTCTTCTCAGGATCATAGCACAGCATCTGCTGGATCCAAGCTTTTGGTAGCACTCTGGCTGTAATAGCAGAGCTGCAAATTTCACTGGCATCTGCCTATATGCATCCATCTCTGTATCATGTGGATGTATGGCAAAAACCATCACATTATTGTAAGCAGTGAAGTAGTTATCCTCCAATTAAAATTAAATAAATAGATACAGTGTTTAATAAAGTGAGTTTTCTAAAGAAGTGATACATGTAATTCACATTTTGTACCCTAAAATATATTTCTCAGAACAGCTAACATTGAAAAAATATATTAATTATGTTCATAAATATTTATTACATAGCTTGTCTTTACTTATAACAAATCTAAGCTTTATATTCATAAGATTGTGCCAGATCATGGCAAAAGGGGAGGAGTCTCTGTGGATCAAGAGACTGTGCTGCCTTAACTCTACATTCTGTTTTCAACTTTCACTGAATAAAGACTAGGAGGAGAAAATCATTTATAGGGCTTGCAAACAAATAATATTTGAGCAGATATATATATATATATATATATATACACACACATCTGGACTTAAAGTTTATTTAGGAGTCTAAAATGTTATTTGTTTTGTGTTTTTGTTCATGTGTGTGTGTGTATGTGTGTGTACTTGGTTAGGAATGTCAGAGCCAATTGCTGTTTGCTTAATATTTTGAAACCACACAAGAAGCACATAAATTTGCTCTTTAATTTTCTGATGCATTAAGTCAGAGTTTTGACATGAGTGAGGAGAAACTTCTATTTCCTTCTTTAATCCATTGAAAGTCTGAGAGGAGCTGCGGTGATGGATTCCAAGGAGGCTGAGGTTCCTGGGACAGTGGAGACTCTGACGGTGCAGTGGAGCAATACCACTGGTGTGAAATGATCCTTATTCCATTCCTTGGAGATCTGTGCGAAAATGTTCTGAAGCAACAGGTGGCTTGAAAACCGACAGTGAATCCAGCTCCCTCCTAGATGCCAGTGCATCCATAGGGTGACTACTTTTCATTTTCTGAAATGTGAAGAAATGATATATATTTGCCCTAAGGATTCATTTTTGTCCTATTTGTTCCTAGTTCAACTGATATATGAATTTTTTGAAAGTTATAGAAGACATTAGCAAAGATGAACTTGTTGATTAATTTGAACTTGTTGATTAACTTGTATTAATATGTACTAGGAGAGCAGGGCTATCTAATTTATCTGCAAAAATAAATCTTGGTTTTTAAACAAAATTTTCATTTAATTTATCTGGCCAAGAAAGAAAAATACAGCATCAAAAAATTGTTTCTATTAATCCTAAACTATGTCCATAAGGCTAAGTAAATATTAATACATGCTTAGATTCCTTAGAATTTTGAATAATTCTAACATCACTTTTTAAGATAATTGAAGAAAATGATCCTTTTCTTTCCTAGCAATTTATAAAGGAGCAAATATCAGTCTTATGAAACTAAAAAGAAGATGCTGTTTCTGATGATATTCTTTTGTCATATAGCTGTGAAAAGAAGAGAAGCAAAAACCAAAGGAGTAAAGGAAAGATATACCCATTTGAATGCAGAGTTCCAAAGAATAGCAAGGAGAGATAAGAAAGCCTTCCTTAATTATCAGTGCAAAGAAATAGAGGAAAACAATAGAATGGGAAGGACTAGAGATCTCTTCCGGAAAAGGCAATGGTACCCTACTCCAGTATTCTTGCCTGGAAAATCCCATGGGCAGAGAAGCCCGGTAGGCTCAGTCCATGGCATCTCTAAGAGTCAAACACAACTGAACGACTTCACTTTCATACATTGGGGATGGAAATGGCAACCCACTCCAGTGTTTTTGCCTGGAGAATCCCAGGGACAAGGGAGCCTGACGGGCTGATGTCTAAGAGGTCGCACAGAGTCGAATATGATTGAAGCAACTTAGCAGCAGCAGCAGCAGAGATGTCTTCAAGAAAATTAGAGATACCAAGGGAATATTTCATGCAAAGATGGGCTCGATAAAGGACAGAAATGGTATGGACCTAACAGAAGTAGAAGTTATTAAGAAGAAGTGGCAAGAATACACAGAAGAACTGTACAAAAAAGATCATCATGACCCAGATAATCACGATGGTGTGATCACTCCCCTAGAGCCAGACATCTTGGAATGGGAAGTCAAGTGGGCCTTAGGAATCATCACTACAAACAAAGCTAGTGGAGGTGATGGAATTCCAGTTGAGCTATTTCAAATCCTGAAAGATGATGCTGTGAAAGTGCTGCACTCAAGATGCCAGCAAATTTGGAAAACTCAGCAGTGGCCACAGGACTGGAAAAGGTCAGTTTTCATTCCAATCCCAAAGAAAGGCAATGCCAAAGAATGCTGAAACTGCCACACAATTGCACTCATCTCACACGCTAGTAAAGTAATGCTCAAAATTCTTCAAGCCAGGCTTCAACAATACATGATCTGTGAACTTCCAGATGTTCAAGCTATATTTAGAAAAGGCAGAGGATCCAGAGATCAAATGGCCAACATCCACTAGATCATCAAAAAAGCAAGAGAGTTCCAGAAAAAATATTTATTTCTGCTTTATTAACAATAGCAAAGCCTTTAACTGTATGGATCACAATAAACTGTGGAAAATTCTGAAGGAGATGGGAATACCAGACCACCTGATCTGCCTCTTGAGAAACCTATATGCAGGTCAGGAAGCAACAATTTGAACTGGACATGGAACAACAGACTGATTCCAGGTAGAAAAAGGAGTACGTCAAGGCTGTATATTGTCACCCTGCTTATTTAACTTATGTGCAGAGTACATCATGAGAAACGCTGGGCTGAAGGAAACACAAGCTGAAATCAAGATTGCTGATCAATAACCTCAGATATGCAGATGACACCACCCTTATGGCAGAAAGTGAAGAAGAACTAAAGAACTTCTTCATGAAAGTGAAAGAGGAGAGTGAAAAGTTGGCTTAAACCTCAATACTCAGAAAACTAAGATCATGGCATCTGGTCCCATCACTTCATGGCAAATAGGTGGAGAAACAGTGGCAGACTTTATTTTGGGGGGCTTCAAAATCACTGCAGATGATGATTGCAGCCATGAAATTAAAGGATGCTTACTCCTTGGAAGAAAATCTATGACCAACCTATATAGCATTTTCAAAAGCAGAGACATTACTTTGCCAACAAAGGTCTGTCTAGTCATGGCTATGTCTTTTCCAGTGGTCATGTATGGATGTGAAAGCTGGACTATAAAGAAAGCTGAGTGCCGAACAACTGATGCTTTTGAACTATGGTGTTGGAGGAGACATCTTAGAGTCCGTTGGACACAAGTAGATCCAACCAGTCTATCCTAAAGGAAATCAGTCCTGAATATTCATTGGAAGGACTGATGTTGAAGCTGAAACTCCAATACTTTGACTACCTGATGTGAAGAACTGACTCATCTGAAAAGACCTTGATGCTGGGAAAGACTGAAGGCAAGAGGAGAAGAGGACAACAGAGGATGAGATGGTGGATGGCAATGAGTTTAGGTAAATTCCAGGAGTTGGTGATGGACAGAGAGGCCCAGTGTGCTACATGGGATCACAATGAGATGGACACAACTGGGTGACTGAACTGAACTGAAGAATCCAAACTAATCCAACAGTGCCTGTTGTAATTATCACACATTTTATGGGGTTTTGAGGATTGCTATTGATGCTTCAAGAGACTGAAATGAATTCCTTAGCTGCACTGTAATCTGTTTCAACTTCAGAAAACAGAGGTATCAAAAATTAGGAGCTATACTTTACAGAGAATAAAATCAAGTACCTTCAGGATTTATCTGAGCCATCATTCTGTCTTGAGTTTTGCAAGCTGATTGTCTAGTTGCTTCTGAGAATTCTGCAGGGGTAGAATGTCTGCATTAAATTAATGTTTTTCTAATTGCAAAAGATGCTTGTATATACCATATATAATCACAAAGTGAATTCCAACCATCAGACAAAACAGAAAAAACAGACTATTTTAGAAATGTTTTATTACATTGCACATTCTTATAAACCTAGAACAAGAACTTTTTAGTATTTTTCTGCTTTATTTTTCTCCCTCACATAATTCCCATCAATCTTATTTTGCTTGTTTAAGATTTTCCATAACCCTACATAACTCTACATAAATATGTGGTTCAACATTTCCCCAGGAAAAATAGCCTTTCAATCCAAGTCTCTTTCTCTTCCTTTTTTAAATCATCTATCATAAGGTTTTTGTATGGTGAAAATTACTCATTTATTCTTCTTGATGGCCTGGGGCAGTGGCCCTCCAGTGCCATCCAGGTTTCCTCCTTTTCAGCAAGGATGTGCTAAGAAATATCCTTTCCCCACTCTGAATGCTTTGTTTCCATTTTCAGGATTCTCTTAAAATTCTTATCTTTATTGCTTTCTGATCTCTATCAATGTATTTATAACTTTGATGTGTGTGTTACTCACTCCGTCATGTTCGACTCTTTGTGACCCCTGTTGACTATAGCCTGCCAGGTTCCTCTGTCCATGGAATTCTTCAGGCAAGAGTGCTGGAGTTGGGTTGCCATTCCCTTCTCCAGGGTATGTTTCCAACCCAGGGATCGAACTCAGGTCTCTTGCATTGCAGGAAGATTCTTTACTTCTGAGCCATCTGGGAAGCCCTATAACTGTGATACTGCTTTGCATAGACTTTGTTTTTGCTTTTATTTTTTCAAGGCCCTTGCTAGTTTTTTCCTCCTAAGTTTCAATGTGTCACATTTGAATGGCCACACATGGCTTAAGCAACTTGAATTTTCTGTGGCTTTTAAACTAGTGTCTTAAGGTACACACCAACCTCACCCTTATCACTATACTTTGAAATGACTCTGTCATCTTATCTGTGAAAAAAATGAAAAGTGAAAGTGAAAGTCAGTTTTGTCTGAAAGTAAAAATCAGTTGTGTGTGACTCTTTGTGATCCCATGGGAGTAACCTGCCAAGTTCCTTCTTGTCCATGGGATTCTCTAGGTAAGAACACTGGAGTGGGTAGCCATTCCCTTGTCCAGGGGATATTCATGATCTGGGTATTAAACCCAGGTCTCCTGCTTTGCAGGCAGATTCTTTACCATTTGAGCCACCAGGGAAGCTCTCATCTTGTCTGTACTAAGCCCCAACCTGGACCTCAATTCTTCTTTAAGATGAACTATCTAAACCTATAATGGTTCCCGGTGCTGGAGCCTTCTTTGACCATTACATTCAATATTCTATTTATGTCTTAAATATTGATAGTATTATACCAGGTATTTTTTCATCCTGACTTAGCTGTGGGAGTCACATCCTCCTGATGACGCAGCAAACTGCTTGACTACTGACAAGGTCCCACATAATTTTATATATTAGCTCTTGCCTCTTAATTCCTAGCATGGTTCAGGAAACACAGAAGAGGCTCAATAAATTATTGTTAAATTGAATTATCAGTCTCCCCAGTAAAGCATAAGCAAATGTTTACTTGGTTCCTTGTCTTTGCCTAATACTGTGTTTCTTTTCTTACTTAATCACAGTCAAACTAATAAACGCTTTAGAGCTCATTTTAGTTTCTGAAGCTGGCAAAGGCTAAGGTAGATCTTATAGTAGTGGATTAGATATGTATTTCATTTTGTTTTCTTTTTAAAATAGAGACCACTGAGGCCTTCGAGACCAAGGAGAAGCACCAAATCAGAATCTTTGGGGGAAGGCTGAGGTTCCAGCATTAGAATTACCACCTGCAAATCCCAAAGTTATTAGCCAGAGGTAGTAACTGGGATACTGTTTTCAGAGCCAGAGGTCGGAAGCCAAAAGATGGCAGCAAAACAAATACAATTCAGTCATGTGTGTGAAATAATATTCAAGTGGGCCCAAGATGGTTTCAGCAATAATTGGAGTCAATAGTATCGACAAAAACAAGTTTGGAATTCTGGAGCATGTCTTATGATTGCTGGTGCACGTAGACACAAATTAGCTAAGTGATTCTGACATCCAGGACTCGTCTCTGATATGGGGGCCTGTGTCTGGTCATGCTCAGCTGTTGAATGCTTTGCTTCTTGTTTATTCCATAGGGTTTAATTACTGAGCAAAATAGGTTGTGCTCCCACAGGAGAACTGCATTCCATTCCCTTTCTTTGAGCTTTGGATTGTTATATAAAGAGCCATCCCAGCAAGACTCCATGCTTCCAGCTAGCGGAGCACTTTGAGAGCTGCTTAAGGAAAAGTGTTAGATAAGTGCATCCTTGATATTGACTGGTGTAGGATCCAGTGTTCCAAGGCTGTGCAGTATTAGAACCCACGGAGTGTTGAAAGCATTTTTCCCCTGATATAAAAAATTTAAAAGCTCAGTGTGTGCCAGTATCTAATACAGTACTAGGTAAGTATTTATTAAACACCCTGGTTAGCAATTATTCTTGTAATTTATGAAGTATTTAGTTGAAAAGACATAATAAACCATGATTATTAAATGGCAACTGGTCTTTTTAGTGTGTAAAATATTTGACAAAGAAAATATTTTTCAGATTTATATTTAAGTTTTAAGGCAAAAGGAAACTAATTGAAATAGCTCAACCACATAAATCAAATTAGCTTGAAATTAAAATCTAATGTTAAAGAAAAAGACTTCAGAGTAAACAAAGGATAACCAAACATGCATAAAGAAGTAAAGGATTATGAAAGCCATTGAGTTACTTCAAGCTGAAAATCTCCTTTCTGTAACTTCAATGAATATTTCAAGCAAAAGTATCTAAGTCTAAATTATCTGGAAAGCTGCCTTAGCTTTTTATGGAAATTTTCATGGATGGAAACACAGACAATATTACTTTTTTAAACAGATTCATAATTTGCATGTTAGTATTTGCCACACAGGATTAAATTTACAGATTTCTATTCCCATCCTTCCCTTAATTAAGACAATCCTTTTAGATAGAGGGATTAACAGTTATTTTTAAAGTAAGAAAATACCCACCTCATAATTACAGGTCACAGATGTCATCTGTGATCCCAGAGCTACAGAAATGTTTAAGCATTATCTACTTAACTTTGGATAGAACAGTTTTGGAAGAGTTTGGCTTTTAAGCTCCTTCATTAAAGTTTTCCAGATGTACTTTGTAAACTCAGAATGATGAGGAATAAATACTAGGTTTAGGCCTACCTAACTTATTTCTTTAATTTATTTTACTATTTTAAAGCAAGACACTTGTCACTTGGTAAACTTTAAACAGCCTATTGTTCTAAGGTTATTTTATTGCTGTCTGTGGGGATTTTCAAAATTGGTTTATGTTAGAATCATCCAGTGATCTGTTAAAGAAATGTGCACCTCACATTTTCCCTGCCAGCCTGCTGAACCTCAGTCTGTGGTAAAGTGAGTCTCATAGATCCATCTATGTGTTATGAAGTACCCCAAGGTGAGCCTCATGGTCACAGAGCCACCTGTGAGAGTTCATGTGAGGTGGCAAATTTAGATTGAAAAATTAGGCTATGCTTACAAATATATCAAAGTATTCACTTCAGTAAGAATTTTAATGAAAGATTTTTAGCAATCTTTGATGATCTTTAGCTTTTTAATCGCCAATACCAGTACTACCTTTTCCACTTTTTTACCTTTGCCAGAGTTTAAACAAATTGGAATGCCATATGGAAATGTCATTATTGTTGTGAATAGAAAGCTAGAGATGAATTGCAGCTAGAAACTACTTTGAATAACCCCTATGTGATTAGGGACAAATCTGAACTCAAAAGCAGTGTCTGGAGACATATAAAAGCTAATTTCCTGATCTTTGCTTCACTTATGTGAAAAAAACATAAAAGATAGCAGAAGATTTGATTTAGTCACAATGTCTAGAAAATAGAAAGTACATGTATTACAATAAGAAAAAGAGTCTGTCATTTTAAAAACAGAATACCAAATACCCTAGCAAAGAAGACACGGTAACAGGAGAAAAGGGATCTTTTAAAAGTTAATATATTTTAATAACTCACTCCACGGGGATATTTATTTATTTATTTATTTATTTTGGGAAGAGCAGAGATTTAGATTAGCCATTTATTTTCTCCAAACTGCATATCTATAAAGGGGACAATAAAGTCCTTAGTAGAGTCAAAAGCACGGGAGTTGCAGTAAAGCAGAAATGAGTGCTGTGGGGCTCCAACTCTCGGAGTAACAATACCTCTGACTCGTGTTGCTGAAATCTTACTGGGAAAGGTGCAGGCAGCAGGCAGCTCTCTTTAATAACCAACTGAAGAAAGACATTTGCACTTGTTCCCAGTCTCTGTCTCTTATTTTTTAGCACCTCATTGGATGCTCTTCACTTTAAGGTAGATCCTTTGACCTAAGCAGATTATTGCAGATGCATTAATGACACAGCCAGCTAGCCATTCTTCTCAAGGAAGAGATTTGGCTCCAAATAGGACACTAAGCTCTTCAGCCTTCTGCTTATTTACCTAGTCAGCAGGATGCAGTGTCTCTGGGTGCTTAGTGGACTCCTGGGGAATCAGGAAAAAAATAAAAGCAGAGGCTGCAGTGGCTGCAAATGTGGTTGCTAATAAGGGCCTGCGAGACCTAGGTTTTCTTGGTTTTCGTGACATTTATTAGGTACCGTAGAAATTGAATTGTCTCCTATAATGCGTCTAGGGGAGAGGGAGTACTCCAGTGACAAAATGGTACAGTAAATTGTCCTTTTGAGATGCAACAGTCTCTTGTACTATTTACTCTTGCATTTCTTTTTGATTCCCTTTCAGTATGTTTGACCTTTTGGCCAGAGATCCTGGCTTCTGCTGCACAGTTTCTCAAACACTATTTTTCCCCTTTTTGTTTAGAACTGAGCTTGGCAAAGCCAGGATATGAACTGTGCAGGTGGGCTCCTCAGGGTGAGTGAAGAGATAAGGGATCCAGTCAGGGACTGGCCACCTGCAGCCCTGCCAGTATGCCCCTCCACCAGATTTCCGTAATCCCCGCCCGGGAGATGGCCGGCAATGGGAGAAGTTCCATGGGAAGAAACAAAGAGAAGAGCAAGGAAGTCGAGGTAAGAGGAGGTTTGATTTGATAAACTAGAACAGCCAAGTGGACTGCAGCCAGACTGCTCTGCTTACCCTGGAGTGGCCAGGGCTCCGGAGCAGCTGGGCAACCCCTCCCAGTGTGTGACAGTCCCCTGGAAGAGAAGGGCTGGTGACTAGTAGGAATACAGGAAGTGTAACATCTGCTTCCTGAGTGTAGGAACCAAATCCATGAGGGCACTTGCTGCTTGAAAAATAAACACTTATGCCTCTGTCCTGGAATCCAACGGAGTCACTTTGCCCTCGGGTGGCTCTGATACTGCTGTCATCCATTTTCAGACAGTGAGGCTGTTGATGGCTGCTAATTTTGCTTACTGTCCATTAAGCTAGAATGTTTGAAAATAAGTTTCTTAACAGAGTGATAGAGAACCAAAAGCAGTGACATATAGCATGAATTAGGACAACACTCCCCTGCCTCGTACAATCTACTGCTTCCATAGCCATTCTCAGGGATGTATTTGGATTACTTTTGCTTGTTGTCTCTTTCATATATATTTTTTTTTCTTCTTCACTAAAAAATATTTGAAACTTACCTGGGCTAGAAAAATATAATATTCAACTTATTGCATTTAGGCTTTATTTTGCTGTGAAATCTAGCAGGATCTGTTGTGAAACTGCTTGAAAGATGTCAGGAACTTATTTCAAAGCTTTTTAAGGAGATTGAGCAAGCTGAAGGATATTGGGTGAAAATATTATAAATGCTGTTGCATTCCTTTAAATGGGATCTTGAGATGGAATGTCAGAATTTATAATTCTCTTACTCCCTCAATATAGCTGTTGTCTCAGGACTCGTAACTTGGTGGAAAATGCGATTTTCCCACCTCCAGCTCTGTATGTTCATTGTTTTTTTTTTTTTGTTTGTTTGTTTGTTTTTCTTAAGAATGGGTGGTGGAGACAGAGAGGGCAGGGAAACAAAACCCAAACCAACCAATTAACCAAACAAACCCAAAGCAACTGGAATGCCAAGGAGAGCCTGATAGACAGAGAAATGAGCTCAACTCACCGTCAAGTGAGAAATGACATGTGTAGCCTCTTTGTACTTTGTACTGATTTTGAAAATGTCATTGAAGAGTTAGCAGATTGTGATCTGTCTAAAGTCTGCAGGAAACATCAGAAGACGTGTCTGACTCATGTAGACACTTTTACGCTAGTCATCACCATGCCATAGACACATGGCCTATTTGTAGGATTTTTGAGAATGAAAAATCTCTACAAAGTAAGGAAGTGTATCAGCATAATATTAATTGGAAATACTCTCTGTGATATGTATCTGTCCTTTGACTTGGTGGTATGATTGCTAGAACATCAGAATAATCATCTCAAGTTTATTGGAGTGAGGTAAGGAGTGTGGGACACTGATTGATTCTGAAAATGTGTGTTGAAATGTTAAAATTGAGATTTGTAAAAGATACACACTGCTTACTCATCATCTAGGTTCTTTGGATGATCCTAAAATAGTATGGAAGGAAACTTCATATGAGAATATTGAGTGGAATTTTGCATAATATCCAGAATGATCAACTTCTGGATGACATTTGGAAATGAAAATGCTGTTTATATACCAGTCCCCCACCACCTTTCTTTGGCATTATGTCAACACCAGCAATTTCCTGTCTACTTGGCCATGAGTCAGATATAGTTCGGGTAGCTTATGTGACTTTTTAAATAAATCACACTTGTCTTTTTTTTTTTTTAACTTGTTAGAAATAATAATAAAATTACTCAATCTCAAATGAAAATACCCACAATCTTCATCCAGATATTGATGTTAAGCCACATCTTCTGAATTCTCAAATGTCTTTTGAAAAATTAACCATTTATGAGCAGCTTAGTTTCTTCAGGGGCAAACACACTTATTTTGTGAGAGTGTGAGTCAGGAGACATTCTTAAGAGCAAATTGGGTTAATTATGAGACAAATAAATGAAACTCCTAGTTTACACAACAATTTTTTAAAAGAGATGTTGTTCTGTATATCAGAAAGGAAACCACATTTCAGGCTAAAGTATATCTTGGTTTTCTAGTGGATGGAGTTAAAAGTATCTCTTTAAGAGTATATTTCAAACATACCATTAAATCTCATGGGCTGTTATATAGTTTGTCTTGATGGACTAAATAGTTTGTCTTGATGGTCCAGAAAAGTTGTGAATGTCATTTAAGGTGGATAAATTAAAAAGCATGCCCAGAAAACAGCAAAATTCTGTAAAGCAATTATCCTTCAATAAAAAATAAAGAAATTAAAAAAAGAAAAAACATGCCCTTGTGTGGGAAAGCAAAAAGAATCTATTCAAGACAATTATTTCTGTAATTCCAAGTGCTGATTCCCTCTAAAAACGGAAAGGCATCTTATGCACATGGGAGCAGTTCCTGATGGTTGAATAACTAAGATAGCTCTTTCTCTGAAGTTTCCTTAATGCACTTTTTCTTGTCCTAAAGTTTTTCAAAGGATACATGTGCATATGGGGCCAACCATCTAATTTCAAATTTAAGACTTGGCTAATTTAAATGTGAGTCAATTTAACTTGTTCTATTAGAAATTTAGAATATCTCAAATAAACTAATCTATTAACTTCACATCAATTTTTGTTTTAAGGCATATTTAAAGCAAAGAAAGTGTGGAAACGCTTTCTTAGTTACTATTGCACTTCAGAAGATTTAAGCTGTAAAAAATAAACAGATTAAGGTCTTAAAAAATAATAAATATAACCCTAAGCTTTATAATGAATATACATTTTGATGCATTTTGTGTGCGGTATAGTTATTTATCTACTTAGATAATAAGCCCAGAAGTGCAAAATGCAAAATAAAATATTCCATCCAGTTTGGGTATAGCTGGTATTAGTGCTTAAGAGCATGGTCTGTCACTAAGTTGTGTCTGACTCTTTGCTACCCCATGGACTGTCTCCCGCCAGGTGCCTCTATCCATGGAATTTTCCAGGCAAGAATATTAGAGTGGGTTGCCATTTCCTTCTCCAATTAGTGCTCAAGGGAAGGATGCAAATTCTTCTTCCAAGAGGTCCTTGAATGCTTAAAGGATAGTGTATCTCAGACTTGGATTCTAGACACAAAGTTTTATCAGCACAACCAGAGATGATTTTCTTACAAAGTCAATGGACTAGTCGAAATTATAGAAGGTTTATATACAATGCAGTTAATAAAATGTATCAATCTATACTTGGAGATATTTTTAGTGATGGACTTGACTGAATGTTTCAAGAAAGTTCTAGAAATTAGCAATCAGACTTTTCTTTGTATCATGGAATCAGGTTAGTTCATCCACATCTGCAGAAAGCCAAAAAACACCCCTCTGATTAGGTCCATAGCTCTCCAAAGTTCCCTAGAGCTCTTCTTTTTTCATTGAGGGCAGAAGCTGATCAGTTTAGCTTCTTTAAATCTCATTTGCATACTTTTCTAAGTGACCACTCACTTTTCTATTCATTCATTATTTTTCCTTTTTTTTTTTTTTTTTGGTAAGAACAAAGGTGGGCTTTATTTTTATTATAAAAGAAAAAAAACTCAGGAATCTTAACAAAAGAAGGGAACATTTCACATTTAGAGAACAGATACAAAATTATACAAAAAAGATACAAAATTATAACTGTTTAGACTCCAGACTTGTCCCATCTCCTCCAGAGCAGAGATGGGGAGGAGACAGCTGAAGCAAACAAGCAATTCTGTAAAACAAAGACTTAGAAACCCTACAAATATGATTAAAATCTAACTTCTATTTTGCATATATATATATATATCAAAAAGCCAGCTTTAGTGACATGATAGTCCCACTGGAAAATAACCCCAATACCCCCTTGTCAGTAACACACTCAAGTTGACCAACCAACTCATATTTCCAAACCCTGTGTGTACAAGTACATGTGTGTCTTTTAAACCTGGGGTTCAGTGGATGGCTACTGCTATCTTGGGCTTCCACCTATTAATTAACCAATGTCAGCTTCCCCAGAAGGGAAAGCAGGGCAGAGAGAAACCCTGAAGTGGTAGTGAGGTAATAACAGCCCCAAACAGCCAACTTTTCCAGCATAGCCTTCCCCATCCCCAACCAAACTCAAAAGGAGATCCTTGATTTCTAAGCAGACTACTTGTCTCAAATTTGGGTTCCCTGTAACCAGAATGGTTTTTTCTCCCTAAAGAGAAAACAGACATTTATCTGCACACCCATGTATATAATTTCTTTTTTATATTTAAGTATAAAAATACTACTCTGCTTTGTGTTATAAATGGAGGATCCCACAATGAGAATCTTTTCTTTTAAAGTAGGACCATCCATCTATTTATGCTGATTCTGTGAGGGCATTGAGTCCCAGGGAAGGGAAGCTCACACCAGCAGATCTAGGGCATTTTCCTATCTGAATTCTCACCCTTTCTTCTCTCCTAATTCTCACTTTTAATATAAAATTCTTTACAAACTCATAAATAATGGAACTTCCCACCAAGAAGGGAAATCCTAACCTAACCACAGAATCCAGTACCCTTCCCCCTACTCCCCATTCTACAACCACTCAGAAAAGTCATCTGCATCCCTTCACAATGACTGGGCTCTCTGTCCGGAGAGCTATGCCTATTGGACAAACACACCTGATTAAATGGAAGCAGTGGTTATGTCCCCCCACCCCCAACTAATGTACTAGAAAGCTACAAAGATAGGAAAAAGAAAAGGGTGGGGGTAGGTAGGTGGTTGTGAAGTGATTAAGAACTTGACCCCCTCAATCCTGACCATAGGAAACAAGAGATATTAACTGGGTGTAAGCAGATATTAACTGCTTTTGAGTTATAGCTATGAAGACACTGAGAGGGGCAAGAATGGGAGCAAGATGTAGCATTAGGAGGGGTTTTGAGGCTGCAAGTCTAGTCCACGTGGTACTAGTACTGGAAGGGCTCGTGGCCAGTTCATTCAGAAGGCCACACACGGTGCAGGATGAAGCAGGCTACCCAGAGACGCTCTCCCACATCGACTCCTGCACAGGGCCCTATCTGGAAGCCCCACTGCGCAGGCATGACCTTGACAACCATGCCCCTGATCTTGATGCCAGCATACAAGCAGGCCTGGCAGTGTGCCTCCACAATGTCCCTGCCAAAGGCCTTGCCCTCTCCCACACTGCAGTAGTATGGACCTTGGGGCCCAGGAAAGCCATTGGAAGGCCAACCAAAGAGGTGCCTTCTGTGCCCCTGAGGGTATATTCCTGCTTCATTCCAAACCAGGGGTGCTGGTTGCTCACCATGTCCATTATCCATTTACAGGGGTGCCATAAATTGGTCTCTGCAGGCTTTGGGTTGTACTTGAAGACTTCACAGAACACCAGCTTCTTGGGGGCCTTGAAGAAAGGGTCCCAAAACATGGCAGCAGGGACAAGATACATGTCACTGTTGGAGCCTCCAGACCAAAAAGTCCTAGACCATCCAAATTTCACTCGGGCAACTCTTCTGTGCACTTGGGCTCAGAATCTAAGGTTCAGGTCTTACAGCACAGTCCTTCTGCAGTACCGTCGATCCAGATGTACATAGCTCGGACTTTCTCACCCTGAGGTAGGGCCATGTGCACCTGCCTGATGGCTTTGTCCAAGCGGGAGCTAGCCGAGGTGGCCGTGGTGGAAGGTGTTCTGGGTGCCGTGCAAGCAGTGTGCTGGGCAGGCCACGAGAGCACGGTGAGGAGAAGAGATGGGCAGGCTGGGGTGCTGCTGAGAGAGCCTGCTCTTCTCCCATTCTCGGCTCTCCACTCTTTTCCTCCTTTTTAACATGTGTTAGTATGATGGCAACCCACTCCAGTGTTCTTGCCTGGAGAATCCCAGGGACAGAGAAGCCTGGTGGTCTATGGGGTCTATGGGGTCTACGGTGGTCTATGGGGTCACACAGTCACACACAACTGAAGTGACTTAGCAGCAGCAGCAGCAGCAGCAGCAGCAACATCACTTATTATGCTGCAGTTAACTCACATTAGGGATCTCGGCCTATAAGACATCTGTCTTACAAGCGGAATCAAATTCTGAGACCTTAAGGGTAATTGAATTTCATACTCTATGACAGGAAAATCTAAGGATAGTGCAAATTCCAGTGTTTAGTTAATCTGTCACACATACACCTTAGAACACTCATTTATAATCAAATGTCCCTAAGATCCGTTGTATTTCCAATGTAGAGATGAATCAGAAACCAAGCCCAATGTCACTGCCAGCTGCATTGCATGTGGCCCAGCCCTCATTAGCACACTCCCTTACCCCTCTGATAGAGCTGTGTCAGAGAAGAGGCTGGAACTCCTGGCGTCTAACCTTTCCTCACTCTCAGACTGACCATGTGTGACAACCATGCTTGAGAAAGCGTTTCAGGGAGAGGAAATAAAAATCAGACCCCCCCCCCCCGAAAAACAAATACACTTTTGCTTACATGTGCATTTTCCTTCACTTCTTTCACAATATTATGACATTTCTATATTTTGATTTTTTCTTCCTTCTTCCTGTGATATCGCTTTTAGGATATTCTATTTGTCTTTCCAACAATAGCCCAGGTAACTGCTGATCTCTTATGTGGCAATACCTTCATGAACTTCAGCAAATTAAGAAATAAAAAAGTATGGATTTTGGAATAGTCTTCATTTTGAAATAGTAGCTATATTATAGATTTATTATTTCTATCTTTAGTAGAAAATTATAAAATTTAAATAGCCCATTCAGTCTCAGGACCAGAGCCTAATTTGATATTGCTGCTGCTGCTGCTGCTACGTCGCTACAGTCATGTCCGACTCTGTGCGACCCCATAGATGGCAGCCCACCAGGCTCCCCCATCCCTGGGACTTTCCAGGCAAGAACACTGGAGTGGGTTGCCATTTCCTTCTCCAATGCATGAAAGTGAAAAGTGAAAGTGAAGTCGCTCAGTCATGTCTGGCTCTTCGTGATCCCATGGACTGCAGCCTTCCAGGCTCTTCCGTCCATGGGATTTTCCAGGCAAGAATACTGGAGTGGGTTGCCATTGCCTTCTCCGAATTTGATATTAGCCAATCTAATTTCAAAGTTCTGTGTATTTCTTTCCAATTAAGGTACCATACCACAAACTTTTCACATTGCTTAACCAAACTTTGTGGATCAAGGGGTTTCAGAATTAGAAATCCCCTTAAGATTTATTCTTGTTAATTCCACAGCTGAATCCCACAGAGAATGAATAGCTTGATTATGTCATAAGAGTAGTTAGTGGTAAGTGAAAGTGAGTGTTATTTGCTCAGTCGTGTCTGACTCTTTGTAATCCCACGGACTATAGCCTGCCAGGTTCCTTTGTCCATGAAATTCTCCAGGCAAGTTATTGGAATGGGTAGCCATTTCCTCCTCCAAGGGATCTTCCTGACCTATGGATTGAACCCATGTCTCCTGCATTGCAGGCAGATTGTTTCCTCCCTGAGCCACCAGGGAGTGGTAAAGTTGGGAAAAAATTATGGGCCTTCTGACTGCCAGGCTCTTTGTTCTTTCTAATATTGCTGAATTTAGTAATATATATATTTTTTTTCTTTCAAGGCACAACATTGCAATCCCTAGAATTAAAATAGTTCATATAATCTTCAAAATTGCTAACCTCTGAATGACAGAGTTTATATTTCTTTTTGTGAGAGTTAGCTGTCCATGACTTATAGGTTAGATAGACTATTAAATGCATCTAGTTTGTAGAATATAACCAGAATTAATTTAATTAAAATTTAGAAAATAAGGTAAAAATGAATAATAATGCTGAAAATTGTTTGGTAGAGAGGATACTAAACTGAGATTCAATTTATCTGAAATGTAGTCCTAGCTTCACTAAAACCTTTTAACCTTAAGAAGCTCACTTAACATCTCAAGTTTGTCCCCTAGAGAAAAATGTCATGTTTACTGGTAAATGTACAGAAAGTAACTTTGCTAGATCTCATTTTAAAAATAAGAGTCTTTTATTTATTTATTTTTTCTGATACTCCTTTAACACACATGCTGGAGAAGGAAATAGCAACCCACTCTAGCACTGTTGACTGGAGAGAATGGACAGAGGAGCCTGGTGGGCTACAGTTCATAGGGTAGCAAAGAGTGGAACGCAACTGAGTAACTGAGCACACCTTTAACATAATCATGAGGTCAGGCTTCCAGTTTGGCTCAGGCAGAATGGGACTCACTTTCAGTGGACATCTCTTGTTCCCATTGTATACCATCCATTCTGCCTTCTGGAGACAGTGCTCAGAGAGCCAGTCTTGCCCATATCATGACAGCCTTGATGGGTTTAAAAAAACTGATACATTGCAATACCCTTTCATAGCCCCTGAGCACAGAAAATGGCTCAGGACTGGAAACTTAACTCCATCAGAACCAAAGCACATATAAAGCCTTTAGTAAACTGCTGAAAGCTATGACCAACCTAGATAGCATATTCAAAAGCAGAGACATTATTTGCCAACAAAGGTCCATATAGTCAAGGCTATGGTTTTTCCAGTGGTCATGTATTGATGTGAAAGTTGGACTATAAAGAAAGTTGAGCGCAGAATTGATGCTTTTGAACTGTGGTGTTGGAGAAGACTCTTGAGAGTCCCTTGGACTGCAAGGAGATCTAACCAGTCTATTCTAAAGGAGATCAGTCCTGGGTGTTCATTGGAAGGACTGATGCTGAAGCTGAAACTCCAATATTTTGGCCACCTCATGCGAAGAGTTGACTCATTGTAAAAGACTCTGATGCTGGGAGGGATTGGGGGCAGGAGGAGAAGGGGATGACAGAGGATGAGATGGCTGGAAGGCATCACCAACTCAATGGACATGAGTTTGAATGAACTCTGGGAGTTGGTGATAGATAGGAGGCCTGGCATGCTGTGGTTCATGGGGTTGCAGAGAGTTGGACATGACTGAGTGACTGAACTGAACTGAAGAGAAGCCTTTCTGTTCCTGAAAACCTCTGGAATAGACTAGCTCTCTTCTTCTGCATGGTTTATATGAGGACACGAGGTCTGCAACTGGATATTGTAAGGAAAAAGGTTGGTGCTTGTAGGAGACCAGGAAGTCCTATGGGTGCTGGAGCTGATTATAAATAGGTAGGACAGAAGGAAAGAAAGAAAACACAGATTCTGCATGATGTTTGTTGAGCCGCTGGGTCAATCCTTCCTTGAAGCCAACACTTATTCAAAACAAAATGACTTTCCAATGAAGTGATTCAATATATGTTCTTAATTATTTAAGCCATTTTCTCATTTAGTTGTTATGTCAATTACAACATGACAGGGTCCTAACTGATTCTTTTGCAAAGAGTAATTTCAGTTGTTTCCTGTGTTGTTACCTGTGCAGTAGCTAATTCCTGAGTGTGGAAAGAACTGCGTTCCAGGTAAAGCTGTCACAAACATTAATTTATGAATAACCTGTCCACATAAGTTGTCCCAAGTGGTGCAGTGGTAAAGAATCCCCTTGCCAAGGAGACACAGGGGGTGCTGGTTCTATCCCTGGGCCTGGAAGATCCCCTAGAGAAGGAAATGGCAACCCACTCCAATAATCTTGCCTGGAAAATCCCGTGGACAGAGGAGCCTGGCGAGCTACAGTCTGTGGGGTGGCAAAGAGTCAGATATGACTGAGCAACTAAACACATGAACACATTTACCCAGAATGATCTGTATTAGCCAAGGGGAGTGCATTTTGAGCTGGTGTGAGCTTGACACTACAGGGACAATGCAAAGGGGTGGAAAGGCTAATTCTCTTTGTATTTTTCCACTTTCCAAGGCTCTCTTGAGTCTAAATTGAATACTAGAGTCCCATGTGCTTAGAGTTAATTCCTCTGAGTATACTAATAGTATTGAAATAATTTTCTATAATGAAAACCGGGAAATGTCTAGATTATTATTTGCTTTCAATTAAAATGATCATAATTCACATTAATTTTTCTTGTTTAAAACAGATGTTGTGGATAATTGCATTAATAAATAAGACTGAATAACAGATTTTATTGACTATTAAATGAAAATAGTAATTGTTGGCACACCTTGGTCATTAAATTGTGGGCTCAGTTAGGCAGATAGATGATTAAAATTCCTGCCTGGCATAGATTTTATAAATTGTTATGAATGTGCAGCTGATTTAGTGGCTCTGTAATCATTGTGTTAGAAAGGTTGTTGAGCAAAATTATTGATGTGGAAGTGTGTAGGAACATGGGAGGAGGAGCAGATGTACCTACCCATGTTTTATTAATTAGGATATTTAAAACCTGTGGATTAGCCAATATTTAACTTGATTCTTTGTAGCACAAAAGAAGCACTGAGGATGCCAACACGGATTTAGAATCCCTCAGTGTGAGGTACTGCTGAAGGGGGAGCGGCAGCATGAGCATTGCTTTTCCCCAGCTCATTCCTACAAAATCACCCTGAGCCACTTGCAGCGCCTTCACAGCCTCCAGGTGGGGATGAAAAATGACATCTATTCAATGCCCATTCTCTCCGCTGTCTCTGCAGCCCTGTTAAATAATTGAAATAGGCATGACATGAGGGTAGAACTGGTGATGATACTTGGTTCTTAAAAGAGGGCAAGGAGACTGAAGCAGAGGCTGGAGTGCTCCCGGGTGTGGGGTTCCTGATGACTCTGTTTATCATCTGTATGCAGCAGGCAAAGAAGACAATTGCAGTGAGCTCTCTTACCCCAACAGCTGACAAAGAACACACATTCTCTGATACAAAGGAGCTCTTTGAATTCTTTAGGATTTGTGCTTTTGATGTCAACAACAAAAAGAGTTTCTCAGGAGAGGATTCTGGCATCAGGAAGTTGCTGGACCCACAGTGCTTCAGGGCACAGGGAGGCTCAGGTGTGAGACAGAGTGAATAAACATTTGTGAAGTGAGTCAAAGATTTGTGACTATGTTTGCACAAATAGTCACATTTTTAAAAGATAGTAATTATTCCCACCTGTAAACCTAAGAACATTTACTCCTAAATAAGTTCCACAAAGTGGTATAAGGCTACTAATGTTTCCTGGCTAAAACTTGTGTGTTTAAGGTGTACAGTTAGAACTCATAGCATAGTTTTACTTCCCAGTTTTATTCACAACTATTTTTTTTACAAAGTTACAAAATATGAAAGAGATTTGTTACTGTAACTTTTCAGTTCAGTTCAGTTCAGTTCAGTCGCTCAGTCGTGTCTGACTCTTTGCGACCCCATGAATCGCAGCACGCCAGGCCTCCCTGTACATCACCATCTCCAGCAGTTCACTCAGACTCACGTCCATCGACTCAGTGATGCCATCCAGCCATCTCATCCTCAGTCATCCCCTTCTCCTCCTGCCCCCAATCCCTAACAGCATCAGAGTCTTTGCCAATGAGTCAACTCTTTGCATGAGGTGGCCAAAATACTGGAGTTTCAGCTTTAGCATCATTCCTTCCAAAGAAATCCCAGGGCTGATCTCCTTCAGAATGGACTGGTTGGATCTCCTTGCAGTCCAAAGGACTCTCAAGAGTCTTCTCCAACACCACAATTCAAAAGCATCAATTCTTCGGTGCTCAGCCTTCTTCACAGTCCAACTCGCACATCCAAACATGACTACTACAAAAACCAAAGCCTTGACTAGACAGACCTTAGTCGGCAAAGTAATGTTTCTGCTTTTGAATATACTATCTAGGTTGGTCATAACTTTTCTTCCAAAAAGTAAGTGTTTTTTAATTTCGTGGCTGCAATCACCATCTGCAGTGATTTTGGAGCTCAAAAAAATAAAGCCTGACACTGTTTCCCCATCTATTTCCCATGAAGTGATGGGACCGGATGCCATGATCTTCGTTTTCTGAATATTGAGCTTTAAGCCAACTTTTTCGCCCTCCACTTTCACTTTCATCAAGAGGCTTTTTAGTTCCTCTTCACTTTCTGCCATTAGGGTAGTGTCATCTGCATATCTGAGGTTATTGATATTTCTCCCAGCAATCTTGATTCCAGCTTGTGTTTACAAAGCTTCAAAAATTTAAATTCTGGCAAGACGTTTTGTTTTAATATAAAACTACTCTCTCTATGACCATTTATGATGAAACTGCTACTGTAGTACATTCAAGTGTTGAAAGAAGTGATGTTCCCCTAGCATAGTAAAGGATTTGCCTATGACTTCCGTGTTACCATCTTACTCATGCATTCTGTTTGGCGTCCAGGGAGAGCATAAAAGGGACTTCATGCTTTAGAATTAGAGGGACTCTCTCGTATGTTACGTGATCCTATGTGGACAGATCACAGAGTTAAAAACATGTCTGGAGGAAACGAACTGAATTTAAATCTGAACTTTGCCTCTTAGTTGTAGAACCTCCATAAGATAACTTAATACCTCTGTTCCTCATGTGTAAAATGACACATGTGACACATGTGTCTCATAAAGTTATGAGAATTAAAGTGAGTTCATATTTCTAAATACTAGGAATACTAGGGACAAAATAAACAGTATTGAGTGCTTGATAAATGAAAGTATAAATCAAACTCTTATGTTTTACATCAAGCTATTTTAGTATCTGTTGTGAATAAGACTCACTAGCACTTTCCACTAGTGAAATGATGAAGACCTATTTACAGTTGCCTAAGGTCATAGAGCAAGCATTTTATGATAATGATGATAATTTAAAATAATGAAAATAAAAAACTAACTCACTGCTATTTGAAGTTTGCCCAGTCTCTGACCTTTATATGAATAGACCCTTTGTTTGCCTTAGATAAATGAAACCTAACCTATGACTTTAATGTCTGACCGACAGTCTCACAGCTACCGAATCGAGAATTTTGGAGACTCAAGAATTTGTAGAAAAATACATACTATCTTTCATTTCTGTTCCATATTTATATTGTCAAGTGTTCTTTACTTATGTTACTATTTCTCAACATTTCATGAGTGTTTAAAATTGAATATTATGAATATTTGTTATTATGAGAATTCTTTTTACTTTTCTTCATCTTTATTGCGGTTATGCTCTCAATTTCCATTTGTTGGCAAAATAAACTATTTATTATATAGAATAAGCCATGCTATGAAAAAATAAAATAACCAGTGATAATTAATGGGTAAGTTTATTGAAAGTTTACATACGTAGTATTATCCTGTGAATATCTGAGCACTTAGTTCAGTTCAGTTCAGTCACTCAGTCATGTCCGACTCTTTGCGACACCATGGACTGCAGCATGCCAGGCTTCCCTATCCATCACCAACTCCCAGAGTATGCTCAAACTCATGTCCATTGAGTAAGTGATGCCATTCAATCATCTCATCCTCTGTCGTCCCCTTCTCCTCCTGCTTGTATACCAGCATCTGGGTCTTTTTCCAGTGAATCAGTTCTTCATATCAGGTGGTCAAAGTATTGGAGCTTTCAGCTTCAGCGTCAGTCCTCCCAGTGAATATGCAGGACTGATTTCCTTTAGGATTGACTGGTTTGATCTCCTTGCATTCCAAGAGACTCTCAAGCGTCTTCTCCAACATCACAGTTCTAAAGCATCAGTTCTTCTACACTCAGCCTTCTTTAGGTCAGTTCTCACATCCATACATGTCTCCTGGAAAAACCATAGGTTTGGCTACATGGACCTTGGTCGGCAAGGTAATGTCTCTGCTTTTTAAAATGCTGTCAAGGTTGATTATAGCTTTTCCTCCAAGGAGCAAGCATCTTTTAATTTCATGGCTGCAGTCACCATCTGCAGTGATTTTGGAGCCCAAGAAAATAAAGTATGTTACTGTTTCCATCATTTCCCCATCTATTTGCCATGAAGTAATGAGACCAAATACCATGATCTTAATGTTTTGATTGTTGAGTTTTAAGCCAGCTTTTTCCCTCTCCTCTTTCACTTTCATCAAGAAGTTCTTTAGGTCTTCACTTTCTGCCATAAAGGTGGTGTCATCTATGTATCTGACATTATTGACATTTCTCCTGGCAATCTTGATTCCAGCTTTTGCTTCATCCAGTCTGGCATTTTGCATGATGTGCTCTGCATATAAGTTAAATAAGCAGGGTGACAATATACGGTCTTGATGTCCTTCTTTCCCAATTCAAAACCAGTCCATTGTTCCATGTCTGGTTCTAATTTTTTCTTCTTGACCTGCACACAGATTTCTCAGGTGGTAGCTAAGGTAGTCTAATATTCCCAATCTTTAGGAATTTTACACAGTTTGTTATGATCCACAAAGTCAAAAGCTTTGGCGTAGTCAATAAAGCACTTAGAGAAATGGCAATTGTGTTTTTTTTTTAATTTTCATTTTTATAAATCAAATTAACACTATTCTTTACAAAATTTTCTATACCCTTTCTTTTTCTCTTCTTCTGTGACCCCTATAACTGGAATGTTGGTGGGTTTGATTGTCCCAGAGGTCTTTGTGACTATCCTCAATTCTTCTCATTCTTTCTACTTTATTCTGCCCTTCAGAATTTATTTCCACCATTTTATCTTCCAGCTCACTGATCCATTCTTCTGCTTCAGATATTCTGCTATTGGTTCCCTCTAGAATATTTTTAATTTCAGTAATTGTACTGTTTGTCTCTGTAAATTTATTCTTTAATTCTTCTAGGTCTTTGTTAATTGATTCTTGCATTTTCTCCATTTTTTTCAAGGTTTTTGATCATCTTTACTATCATTATTCTGAATTCTTTTTCACTTAGTTTGCCTATTTCCTCTTCATTTATTTGGATTCCTGTGCTTCTAATTTGTTCCTTCATTTGTGTAGTATTTCTCTGCCTTTTCATTATCATTATTATTTTAACTTATTGTGTTTGAGGTCTCGTTTTCCTAGGCTTCAAGTTTGAATTCTTTGTTCGTTTTGGTTTCTGCCCTCCTAAGTTTGTTTCAGTGGTTTGTGTAAGCTTCCTATAGGATGAGATTTGTACTGAGTTTTGTTTGTTTTTCCTCTGATGGGCAAACTTGAGTGAGGTAGTAATCCTGTATGCTGATGATTGGCTTTGTATTTTTATTTTGTTTGTTGTTTAGATGAGGCATTGTGCACAAGGTTCTACTGATGGTTGGGTGATGTCTTATATTCAAGTGGTTTCCTTTGTGGGAGTTCTCACTATTTGATACTCCCCAGAGTTATTCCTCTAGTAGTCTAGGGTCTTGGACTCAGTTCTCCCATTCCAAAGGCTCAGGGCTTGATCTATGTTTTTTCAAGCAAGGTACAATTTTCAAGTTTGAAAATATGTCTTTTATCATTCAGTGGTCTCTTAAAAACTTCCTAAAATGCAGCTGGAGGAAGTCACATAAAGGACATAATGACTGACTGAATGGAGAGCTGGATGGGAGGTATCCCTAGGGCTCAGACTAGCAGGTTAGTCTGGTCCTTCTAAATCTGTTTTTTGTTTTTTTTGTTTGTTTGTTTGTTTGTTTTTACTGTAAGTCCTGTTTATTGTGTAGTGGTTTATTTACATAGTACTTCTACATTTTAGATAATTGAGACTGTTTGTTGCCATTATCCTTAATTTTTGTTGCCATTATCCTTAACAAATATTATGGGCGGAATGATTTCTGTTCCATTTAATGGCCTCATTTCCTCTCCCACTTCATTTTACACTTGAATGTACATTTACTTACTGAATGATAAATTCATTGATTAATAATCTACATAGCATCAAATTTAAGAAACCTGAGTCATAAAAACACCTTGCCTGTAGCATATATTTCTGTTTCATGTCATTTCTGTTTCGTGTTTTGGTCTCTTGCCCATCCAGATGGACTCTAGCATATGCTACTTTTATCACAAAAGATAAATAATAGAAAGATGAACTTCCAGCCTGAGGAAAATCATTTTCACTTTTACATTAAATACAATTTACACTCTGTAAAAGGAGAATATTAAAATACATATTTCTGTTATCCTGTTACATATCAGCTTTATTGTCAGGAATCAATTTCCCAAAAAGCATTATTTCTTCCCTGAAACCTATCACCAAGCTTACTGATGTCTTTTTGAACATATTTTAAAACATTTTTATTGCAGCACTAAATTTGCTTTAACTTGTAGAAAATGTCATAGAAAACATGCTGAATTTTGCAGTGCTGCTCTTACATTTTCTTACTTGAAATAGCACCATTACATGTTGAACTGAAGCCCATTAGCATAGGATATGAACACACAAATGCTACTTACCAGCTACGTGTACAGTCATGATGGGGTGTGTGCTTCCATTTTCCTGGCAGTGCAAAAGTTCTAATCCTCTCTCATGAGCACCACTCTTAGTTGTTTCTTGTCAAAACCCTTGTAGAAGCTGGTGATTACTCTGGAGACCACCTGTACAACCTGCCCTGGAACAATTCCAACCTTGTGCCTATGGCTAGCTGCAATGCCTATCTGCTTCTCCCTTGTGAACTGGAGAGCCTAGCTGTTTCTAGGACCTCTGAATCCCACAGATCAAGCCCTACTACAGAGCCATCTTCCTCCCTACTTTGCACTGGCCAGGGGGAGGAATTAAGCTTAGTCATTCTAATTAACACACTGTGGATAAAAATGGTGGTTTGGATAAACAGTTCCTGAGCCAGGAAGTCCACTTTTTATTTCGTTGCATTTTTCAGGGTTGATTTCACTTCAGTGTTGTTCCTTGGCTGAGAGGTAGATGGAAGAGGAGTAGTGTTGAGTGAGAGAGGAAGTGATTGCCTAATATTAGGATTTTGATGCTTGGGTCTACAATCCCAGGCTTCTCTTAAGTGCAAATAATATAGAGTGCCCAATTGGCAAGGATGCCCTGGCACAGTCAGAAAGCAGAAAGCCTTTATTTAGTGCTAGACAGAGACTAAGAGTTCAGAAAATGCTGGCCAGTGTAATAGTGTTTTTGATTAGTGCTCTCTGTATGCTTTAAATACTATGAATGTATTATTAATAATAATAATACAAAGACAGTAATTGACATTTTTCTGTATTTTGGAGAAAAACACAATACATGATAGTAATTACTGTCTTTGAAACAAGTAGTAAAATGTTTGTGAATGCTAAATCTGAAAATTTCCCTGATAGAAATTTAAGTCTATATTTCCCTTTCACTTTATTATTATTTTTTTTAATTTCCAGAATAGGAGTGTCTTTAAGGAAGCTTTAAAATGCCTTCCAAAAACCAAAACAAGACCTTTGTTTTTCATGGACACACACACACACACACAGAGTCCAAGGAGCATACAAGAGGCTATTTGCAAATAAAGGATTCTAGTGGAGATGAATACAGACAGCCATGAATCTGATGCTCTGACAAGCAGAATGATGTTTAGTCGCCAAGTCCCTCTCCAGCTCTTCTGTGACCCCATGGACTATAGCCCACCAGGCTTCTCTGTCTATGGGATTTCCCAGGCAAGTATACTAGAGTGGGTTGTCATTTCCTTTTCCAGGAGATCTTCCAAACCTAGGGAGCAAACCTGCATCTATGGCATTGGCAAGTGGATTCTCTACCACTGAGCCATCAAGGAAGTCCAAACAAGGTGAATACTTGCAGCAAAAGTGTACTTAACAGTAGCAAATACCAGTAGGATGAAAAATATTTTCAATCATGCTGGGGTACTCTGATGGATACTTAATGGATAGTACTGAATCAAATAGAAATAGGAATGAGTACTTTGATGGTTAATTTCATGTGTTGAATTGGAGTATGTTTTTTCAATGAGATTAACATTTAAATTGGTAAGCAGATTGCTCTTCATATTATGAATGGGCCTCATACAATCATGTGTAGACCTGAATAGAACAAAAATAGTAGTCTCCTCAAGCAAGAGAAAATTTTCTGGTAGATTGTCTTTAACCTTATCTGCAATATCTGCTCTCCTGAGTCTCTGCCTACTGGTTGACACTGCAGATTTTTGATTTTCCAGTCTCCATAATTGCATGTGCCAAGTCATTATAAAATATCTCCTTATTTATATTAATGCATATACATATAGGTGTATATGTGTGTGTGTGTGTGTGTGTGTATTCATATACATTGTTTATTTGTTATTTAGTTACTAAGTCATGTCCTAATCTTTTGACACCCCATGGACTTTAGCTCAACAGCCTCCTCTGTCCATGGGATTTCCCAGGCAAGAATATTGGAGTGGACTGCCATTTCCTTTTCCAGGGAATATTCCCAACCTAGGGAATGAGCAATATCTCCTGCATTGGCAGGCTGATTCTTTACCACTGAATTACCAGGCAAGCCCCATTCATATACATACATACATATACATCTCTTGTTGGTTCTGTTTCTCTGGGGAATGCTCACCTTATGACCACCATCAGCCTTTGAATGTTCCTCTTTAATGCACTTGCTGAAGGAAAATATGGGCCTGGGGAAACTAACTGGGTGGTGGGGCAGAAAGTGAGAGAGTAGGAAAAACATTAGCAGCTTTGAATAAAGTATTCTTTGCTCTGGTAATATTTTGATTGTGCTACTTATGTAAACTGCCAAAATGATTTGCATTTCTTGAAAGTTAAAAAAAAAAATGGGCCAGGACACCAGTCACACAGTGAGATTAAGTATGAATCCCTGATCATGACCACTTATTTTCCCTTTCTTCCTCACTATTCACTGCTCTGGACTCATCTCTGTCAAGGACCAGGCTTGACTGTCAACAGGTTAACTCTGTAGAAGATAATTTGACAGTATCATGCCTTAATTGACTGATTATTTCCTACTGCCTTCCCAGTAAATCGAATTTCCTTGTCATGGTACACAAGGTCCCTTAATGATTGGATGCCAAATACACTTCTCCTTCCAAGTCTCACTAGAGTCATTTCACTCTGATTGCTGTGAACTTATTGATCTACTGATCACTGTCTGAATAGACAATCATGCTGGCATTCCCTCCCTACCCTGGATGTTCTTTTCCTGCTCTTTAGTGATTGCATTTTTGACCAACTAAAAAGGAAACTCAGCTATAAAATACTTCCCATTTCAGAGAGTCAGAAAAGTCACCTCCTTTTTGCTTTCAGAGCATGTTTTTGCATGTCTGTGATCACACCATCATGCCAGTTTTTAGCAGACTTTGCAGCATGCAAGGCTAACTTTTCTGCTGGAGCTGACAAACCTGGCTTGGAAAATCAGCTGTACTATGTGGTAACTGGATGAGGTGGAACGTATTTACTCCTTAAGGTCCATTTCCTCATCCGGAAAACTGTGAAACTAGTAGGACTGTTAGGAAAATTAAATGTTTTAATACATGAAAGTATTTAAAACAGTGCCTGTCTGGTATTTTTAAGAAGCTATAAAATATTAGCTTTAATTAATCTATTGATCCTTCAAAAACTATTTATTGAATCCTTGTTATGTGCCAGGCATTGTTTATCATCATCACTCTTATAATTACTGAATTCACATTCATTTTTAAATGCTGAACATCTAGTCCAATAAATGCCACATAGATATTCATTATATGTTTATTAGTATAAAAATTACTTCAGTCATTTTTTAGGCTTACAGATTATAGATACTCAGCTTCCATTCTATTTATTAGGTAAAAATATGCCACTTATAGCTATGCTAAGCATGCTTTATTTAAGGAGAATATTGTTCTCTTTAATAATTCAGAATATAATTAACCTAATTAAGATAAAATAATATTTTCTTTGTATGCAAAATAATTCTGTTTTCACCTTATAAATTTATACTGGTGACAACAATTTACAAATGGTATGATTGTGTGTTCTCATCTTAATAAAATATAGCAAATTTTATTATGATTAGATATAAACAGTAAGCTTTGAAATATTAATACTCTCAACTCTTTAAAGCAAAATCAATATAACTTTGCAAGAGCTACATATATAACATTAGTTGTTAGTATTACCATACAACCTCAAGTGCCATATAAACTTACATGTTATAATTTTTGTGTTATCATGTCTAATATTTCTCAATCTCTGATATAGTATGAATTACACTGAAAACTGTGAGAAATACAAATAAAGGTGTGTCCTTTTTCACACTGAAATAATGCATACATTCTTAGGTATCAAATACAGTACCTGTTAAGTGAACAGACCATAATCTGTTACTATACCACATTCAGTTATTCATATAAAATTAGTAAGAAAGCAGACTGACTTTTATGTGATCTGATTATGTGGTTTTCATATGTCTAAACCTGTTCATTTGGGGATAATGGGTATAGATCAACTTGGTTTAACTATGCAGTGTTACAGTCTTCTTAGCCTCATGGTACAGATTTTACAAATTTGGAGCTATTTTAGAGGTGAACCTGTCAACTATTTTGGTAAAAATGTCATACACAGTAGGAATGGAGCTAAGAAAGACACAGATCTGGGTTCTGGCTGTCATCTGGAGCTGTTTTAGAATGTTACTGTCTCATTGTCTTGAAAGAGAGTCCTGTGCTCGGTCACAAGGAGCCCAGTCTCTGGGACCAACTGTCCAAGCTCAGTTCTATTAACATTCTCTCTGTGATTCAGTTTCTTGATTGTGCAATAGGGTGCTGAAATAACAGTCCCAACCACACAGGGCAATCATGAGGATTCGGTGGGTTGATATGTGTAAAGTACTTAAAATAGCACACATCTAGTCCAGTGAAAAGTATATCCCTGAACATCTCACCCTAACAAGACATCTTTTCTCTATGTTTGAATAAAATGCTTTAGGAATTTTAGCCCATTACAGCCATTATTCCTTAAAAGAATACGACCACATGTTTGCAAATACAAAGTCCTATAGAGAAATGCAGTGCACTCTAGGAAATCTTTATAAGTAAAAATTACTTATAAAATGTACTTTAAAAATTACTTATAAAATCATAGTTTAAAGCAAAAACTCATCCTTCCCACTTGTAGTCCCATTGTCTATAAGTAGCTTTGATTGTGCCCTATTTGTTATTCTCCTTGGTTCTAGTGAACTTGAACTTGACCATTTAACGCTGTATTTATGAACCAAAAGTAGGAGGTGTCAGTGGACTTTGACATGTTCTGTGTGTTTGGAGGAAATCACAGCTGGGAGAGACTTTACATAGAACGTCAGGGACGCCTTAAATGAAGAAGCCCGACTGAGGTTTAAAGGACAGAGAAATCACAAAGCGGAGCAGGCCATGATGAGAAACTGAGAAACTTAGTAGACAAACTTACTTTTACCTGATTTATAATTTCTGGGACTATGGTTTTTCCTGTGGTCATGTATGGATGTGACAGTTGGACTGTGAAGAAGGCTGAGTGCCAAAGAATTGATGCTTTTGAACTGTGGTGTTGGAGAAGACTCTTGAGAGTCCCTTGGACTGCAGGGAGATCCAACCAGTCCATTCTGAAGAAGATCAACCCCAGGATTTCTTTGGAGGGAATGATGCTGAAGCTGAAACTCCACTACTTTGGCCACCTCATGTGAAGAGTTGACTCATTGGAAAAGACTCTGATGCTGGAAGGGATTGGGGGTAGTAGGAGAAGGGGACGACCGAGGATGGGATGGCTGGATGGCATCACGGACTCGATGGACGTGAGTCTGCGTGAACTGCGGGAGATGGTGACGGACAGGGAGACCTGGCGTGCTGCGATTCATGGGGTCGCAAAGAGTCGAACACGACTGAGCAACTGAACTGAACTGAAAAAGCCCTAGAAGAAAGTGTTTGGGGATCATTTTAACCTCGAGGTTCTCAAAATGTGGTTCTAGACCCGTAGCATCAACATCATTTGAGAAGTTGTTAGAGATGTATATTCCTAGACCACATTTCCGGCCTCAAGAATCAGAAACTGTGAGGGATGGAGTCCTACAGCCTGCTTTTCACAAGCCTTCTAAATGGAGCCACTGTCATAACCTAGCCAGATGGTGTGTAGACAGTCATTCACATATATTGTTTATTAAGTTAAAGATAATGAAACATTTTAAAAATATCATTGTGATTTATACATTGCTACTGCAGATGGAGGTCCTATGTTTTGGCTCATCTTGAAAATGAAGATGTAGTTATTTTCTGCTCTTTTATTAGCAATAAAGAAGATTTAAATAGCTAACAATAAAAAGCAGTATTTGCTTAATATCAAATGGTTATTTGTTGTGATAAACACTATAGATATTCAGAGGAAATGGTAACACCCATAGGGCAGGTGATGGTGGATGGGATCAGGACATGGATTTTAGGGGAGTGGGTTGTCATGTTCTAGCTCTGGTTTCAAGGTAAGCCTCCTGATGACTTATGAGAAACAGACACCCCAAGCTTGATGGCTAAAGCAACCATGTATTATTATCTCTAATAGTTCTGGGTTTGCTGGGCTCAACTGGAAGGTTCTTGCTTGGGATCTTGTCTTCAGGTACAGTCTGATTGTTTAACAGACCAGAGCTCTTGGCTTTCTTAGTCAATAGAAATTGATCATATGCCAGACAAAAAATGTATGCAAGACTTTATTTGAACCCCTCTGCTCCAGTGGGGAGCAAGAACAAATAACAGATTCTCTTGCTGACTGACCAAGTCAAGCTGGGGAGTCAAGATGATTCTTCAGTATGGGGTAGAGGTAGGGCTGTGTCCAGGGGTCAGTCAGCAGGGGTGGCTTAGGTGGTTTGCCCACCCCTGTGGTTGTACTGAGTGCAGGGGTGTGTGTGGTAATCTGCTTTTCATTCCTAACACCTTGCTTTTCCTCTCAGATCTTCAGAAGTGGCAGCTGAGGGTTTTTGGTTTTGTTTTTGTTTTTTTGTCTTTTTGTATTTTTTGTCCATAATTTTCCCCAACTGTACATCATACAGCTATTTTTAGTCCCTTATGGTTTATCTGTGGGCTCCCCTGGGGACTCAATGGTAAAGAATCTTCCTGCAATGCAGGAGACGGGGTTTGATCCCTGGTTTGGGGAGATCCCCTGAAGGAGGGCATAGCAACCCACTCTAATACTCTTGCCTAGATGATCACTTTGACAGAGGAGCTTGGCAGGCTGCAGTTCACAGGATTGCACAGAATCAGACCTCACTGAAGTGATTAAGCAGCAGCAGCAGCAGCAGCAGCAGCAGCAGCAACAGCAGTCTATTTGTATTTTGTTGCTTGAGGAGACATTTGTCCAGGTACAAACACTGCAGCAAAGGGTCCCAGGCCCCAGTCTTTCTCAATGGCAGCTGAGTGGGGTTCGCCAAAACTCAGAGGAGGCTGGATTCCATGAGCACTTCTTCACTCACAGGTCATGACCTCTTTCCCTCTGCCCTCAGCATTGAGGGCATATCCATGTGACTCGGCCTTCTCACAGAATCTTTGTCTCAGAGTTGAAGCAGTCACAGGTTTAGTCCCAGTTCAAGGGGAGAGAACACACAGGTGTGAATGCTTGAGAGTCCATCTTTGGGAGACTAATGACCACAAGTGAAGTGAAGTGAAAGTTGCTCAGTCATGTCTGACTCTTTGAGACCCCACGGATTATACAATCCATGGAATTCTCTGGGCCATAATACTGGAGTGAGTAGTCTTTCCCTTTTCCAGGGGATCTTTCCAACCCAGGGATCGAATCCAGGTCTCCCCCGTTGCAGGCAGATTCTTTACCAGCTGAGCCATAATGACCACAAGTCACTGACAGTCTCTGAAAAATGTTGACTATGGCTTAGACAACTTCTGGAGTATTGTTTCTTGCATGCAGCTTCACCTTTTATGAGCTTCCAACCTTGCCTCCATAAACTGTAACTCACTGAAGAAAACAGTAAAATGTATCTAAAGTGGATATCATCAATTTTCTATTCCCATGGACTTTGGTTTTCAGTTAGTTACCAGTATGGACTGTTGAAATTTAAAAAAAAAAAAGAAAAGAAATTTCAGGTTATAAAACTACTATCAACCCTCCAGAAAAATATAGCCTTATGCTTATGAAACATTTTGGCTTTAATTTCATCTCTATAATCAGCCCACACCTTATCATAATCTCAAAGTGATTTTATATAACCAATGCACATGTGTATGTAAGTTTCTTAAAGTCAATAATGGCCTATAAATTCATTTTAGTGGTTTTTGGAAGAACTTTAGCCATTATAATCATTATTCCTTAAAAGAATAAGACCCAGATGTTGGAAATACAAAATTCTATAGTGAAAAGTAGTGCCCTCTAGGAAATCCTGATGAGTGAAAATAAATATGAATTTTCTTATAATTTTATGAGTGTACAGACTCTTTTGCTCAGGGTCTCTCATGAGATGAAGCCAGATGCCATTCCTTGTGTGAGAATCATTAAAGTTTTACCAAATAAGCAAAATAAAAAATTAAGCTCTACATAATTAAAAATTACTTTAAAATTACTTATTCTCTGAAAGCTAGTAAAGGGTTTTAGAAGATTTAAATTTATACTAAAAGGCTTATAAAATGATTCTTCATCATAAGGCCAAAAACATTTCATCCTTAGTATATTACTATAGTATCTAAGGTTTTAAAGTAAAGGAGAATGGGATTGTTTACATTTTATATTTTAGTTGTTTTTTTAAATTTCAACACTCTTCAGACTTGAATGCCTAAAATGAACATTTTTTTCTCTATGGCTGACTGTAACACATTATAGTTATTATGTATACATGAAAGTCCCTGCATTCTCTACATCAGTTAATTAGGGATGGTGAACCTGTGACTTCCCAAATTTGACATCTGTTCTATCCAGCCACCTCCACCTTAGAGCAGTACTCCAAGTTGCTCCCTCCCTATACTCTTTCCAGCACCTAACATGGGTCTGTCATTCATTAATGTGCTCAATAAGTATTTGGTGAATGAATGAAAACTTTGTCTCCTTAGTTGGATGGGAAGCATTCTGGGTCCTAGATGACTTCAACTTGCTCCTGAGTTTCTAAGATCACTTGGATTAAGGAAGTACTGTGCTGTGCTTAGTTGTTCAATCATGTCTGACTCTTTGTGACCCAATGGACTGTAATCCTCGAGGCTCCTCTGTCCATGGTATTTTCTAGGCAAGAATACTGGAGTGGGTTTCCATGTCCTCTTTTAGGGTATCTTCCCAATCCAGGAATCAAACCCAGGTCTCCCGCATTGCAGGAGGATTCTTTACCATCTGAGCCACTAGGGAAGCCCAAGAATACTGGAGTGGGTAGCCTATGCCTTCTCCAGGCATAGATTTAGGATAACTATATCCATTTTTTTTTTAATTGCAGCTTTTCCTCATTGAAAGCTTTGCAAGGTCTAGGTGATTGGCTTTTGGGGGGCAAAATATTAGAAAAATATTTTAGAAATGAAGTTTAGCATAGATACCAAGTTATATTTAGTATTAGCTTTTAAAATATTCTATTTTTACAGATTAGTTCAAGTCACAGTTTAAACATTTTAACAAACAAATGTTTCTTAATTTCAAAATATTAAGAAATCTTAAAATTTTCCACTTTGCCCCCATAAAACTGTGTCATAGGAGTAAAATGAATGGAACAAATGAAAATTGCTAGAGCACTGAGAAATGATGAGCATTTCTTCTAAAAAATAATACTATGTTTGGCTAGTTATAGCCTTTCATCAAGGGGTTCCAAGTATGCTAATGAAAATTAGCACAGTTATCCTCAGTACATTGATACCTTTAGCCTCACAAGGTATTTTTAAGTATGGTATTTAAGAGAAAGTGTTTTAATCTTATTTTAAAACTTTGGTGAGAAGGACTCAAAGAGAAGTTACACAAAATATTAAATCAAAGAATAGTGAAGTCATTTGCTGAGAAAGAGATGTGTAAGCATTTCTGGGCCAAGCTGGCTGAATGTCTCTTCTGTCATTTATGCTGCTTCAACTGATGACAAACTGTGATAGGATAAGATACTGTTGTGACCCAGTGGAGCACAAGTTTCAAGGGAATAGAACCATGTAACTTTTATTATTTCTCTTTTGCATCCATTTAAGTGAACTACTTAAAGTGGAAGAGCTGACTCATTTGAAAAGACTCTGATGCTGGGAAAGATTAAAGGCAGGAGGAGAAGGGGACGACAGAGGATGAGATGGTTGGATGGCATCACCGACACAATGGACATGGGTTTTAGTGGACTTCGGGAGTTGGTGATGGACAGAGAGGCCTGGCGTGCTGCAGTTCATGGGGTCTCAAAGAGTTGGACACAACTGAGCAACTGAACTGAACTGAAGTGAACTACTAGTTAAAAAAAAAAAAAAAATCAGTGGTACTCAGCCAGTCTCACACAATCACAATGGTAGAAACATTTGACTTTTATTATTTTAAATAAACGAATTGGTGTTCTTTGTAAATACAAGAGATAGCAATGTCACATATATTGAAACTCCCTATGACTATTAACACTCAGCATTTACTATATGAAATGGGAATATTTGCTATTTAATAACTCTTCTATAGATGTTAGCGCAACATAAGTTCTCTATTGCTGCTGATATGGATTGAATTGTGTCTCCTTCAAATTCATAAATTGTATCCCTGATGCCCAATGTGATATTTGGGGATAGAATCTATAGAGAGCTGGTTAGAGTTAAATGAAGTAGTAAGGGTGGAACCAAATCCAGTGGGACTGATGTCATAAAGGAAGAGACCCAGAGAACTCTGCACACACAGGGGAAGTCAAGGGAGAGTGTGGGAAGGGGTGGCCATCTGCAAGCCAGGAAGAGAGGTCTCACCCAAAACCAGCTCCAGCGGCACCTTGGTCTTGGACCTCCAGTCCCCAGAACTGTGAGGAGGTAAATTTCTGTTGCTTAAACCCCCAGGATATGATATTTGACAGTCTGAGGAGGTTGACATGGCTATTGAATGAACCACACCGACTGTTACTGGCTCCAAACTCTCATGATGCTCTTTGCTCACAATTCCGAGGGTCAGGAATGTGCGTCCAGTTTGGCAGGAACAACTCTCTTCTGCCTCTTGTGGGGTGGATGGCACAGACCAGCTGGACATGGAGACTTGCAGGCGACCCCATGCACACAGTGGGGCTCAGGTTCTGGCTGCTGGTGGAAGACCACAATTTTTCTCCACATGGTTTTCCCTTCCCACATGTTTCTAATTCTCTGGGTGGCTGGGGCCACCTGGAAAGCCCCACTCTTCCTGACAAAGACTAAATTTTACCTTTTTAATGTTGTGTGATCCCAGCTTTTTCTAAGATAGTTGGTATCTTACATGAATAAGGAAACAACTTATAAGAGTGTATAAGAATCAAAAGAGAAAATATTAATTCATTTATTTACAAAATTAATAACTGTTACTTGTTTGCTACCTACTATGTTATAAGCTTCTGAACACTGGACATACCAGAGTATGCAAAGTCCCCAACATTTTTATCTCTAAGAATGATCCTAACATCGTCCTCAGAGCTATAACTTCCTGGAAGTGAAAGTGAAAGTCTTAGTTGCTCAGTCGTGTCCAACTCTTTGCAACACCATGAACTGTAGCCCTCCAGGCTCCTCTGTTCATGGAATTCTCCAGGCAAGAATACTGGAGTAGGTTGCCATGCCCTTCTCCATGTGATCTTCCTGACCCAAGGACTGAACCTGGGTCTCCTGCATTGCAAGCAAATTCTTTACCACCTGACCCACCATGGAAGCCCATAACTTTCTATTGGTTCAATAACTAACAAACACTTTTGTATTAAGTCACATGCGAAGTGAAGTTATAAAAAACAGAAAAACAAATAAAATGATTGGGAGGAAATCAGGAAGGGAAAGTTTGCTATTTTAAATAAAGTAGATTAAAGTTGTCAGAAAAATGGTAAATTTTGAATTTCAGAAGGTAATTAGGAAGTTAGACCCACAATGTCTGGAGGAAGATCCTTCTACATGAAAATTTTACTACAAGAAAGCTCTGTAATGTTCTAGCAGGAATGGTTGAAGCGTCATGAGGAAAAATCAAGTCAAGAATTATCCAGGACATGCAGAATATTTCAAGCTACTGTAAAGCTCTGATTTTTATTCCAAGTGTGATTAGAAATATTTAAGTTTTTAAAAGGTTTTTTGAACGCAGTATGGAAAATAAACTGGAGAAACATGAACTAAATAGAGAACCCGTTAGGAATCTTTTTCAGGAGTCTGGGAAAAGTGATGGTCCAGACCAGACCCAGGGTGATGCTTGTGATGTGCACAGAGCTAGGCCATGCACCAGATACAGTGAAAGTGGAATAGAACTATACATGGGGGAGGGCGCAAGGATTCAAACAGTCCAAAATAACTTAAAATCGCTTGGCCTGGGCAGCTCAATGACAAGGAAGAGCAAGCTTCAATATAAAGGAAAGCAAGAGTTTAGCATATATGTATGCGGAAGGAGCTAACACTGTATCTGCCTTTCAATAGATGCTCAGGTAATTTGATATCTTCTTTCCCTCCATGACTTTTTCCCCCCTACAATATAATAAAAGGTATCAAAAAAATAAAAGTAGGAAAGAAATAAAGGAAGGGCAGAAAAGAGCCAAGCAGTTGATTCGTCAGCAAAACAGAGCATTCTGGCTAGGAATTTTCATATATTTAAAGCAAACCTGTGGCAGATTCATGTTGATGTATGGCAAAACAAATACAATATTGTAAAGTAAAAAATAAACAAATAAAATCTGAAAAAAAAGTAATATGGAGGACTCCCCAAAAGAAGCAAATTTGAAATCAGTGGATGGCATGGTTTCCTGGCAACATACTGCCATCCATGGGGTTTGATTACAGTTTGATTTGGTTGCATGAACTGAAAATAAATCCTAAAACCACTGTTCAGATTAATTTCTCATTACAGTCACTACACATGTACACGGAATTTCAGAAAATAATTTATAACATGACATTAATGAGTATACAGCTTAATGAAGTATTTAGAATTTAGTGTCATGGTTTAATTACACTGCTATATTTTTTTTCCAAAGAAAAACTTATTCTCAGTTGTAACTACGAAGTTTCTGCTAGTAAATTAAAATTTCAAAATGTGCTAAAACATGCAGAAATTCTACTATATACTTTAGCACAATTCTTAAACAGTTGAAAATAGTTGCTTAAGTAATGAAGGTTACATGAAGTTTTTCAATTTAGATGACATACATTTTCTGAGTTTCTAATAATACAGACATAATTTAGACATTCTGGGATAAGTGGAATGAATGAGCAACAGAGATTTTTCTTATTATTTATTCTTATGCATATATTTATTGGTTCAAATAAATACTCATCACAATATGTGCAGTTATAAAATCTTCTGATGAAGACCAACCTTACCAGGATTATTTCAAATTGAATGATAAACATGCTATTTAGATGCTTATGTTGTGTTTACCGTAAAAAATCACCTTGTCATTCCATAATCTACTTGTTCATTTTCTCCCAAATTATTTGTCAGTTATTTAAACACACAGACACATAAATATTTTAAATAATGTATGCATCACATATTAAAATGTTAATATGGCTCAGACAGTAAAAAAACTGCCTGCAATATGGGAGACCCAGGTTTGATCCCTGGGCCGGTAAAATCCCCTGGAGAGGGAATGGCTACCCACTCGAGTATTCTTGCTTGGAGAATTCCATGGACAGAGGAGCCTAGTGGCTACAGCTACAGTCCATGGGCTTGCAAAGAGTCAGACACGACTGAGCGAAAAACACTTTTGTTTTACTGATATCAGGCTTCCCTGATGGCTCAGACAGTAAAGAATCTGCCTGTAATGCAAGAGACCTATGTTTGGTCTATGAGTCAGGAAGATCCCCGAGTCAGGAAGTTCCCCTGGAGAAGGGAATGGCAATCCACTCCAGTATTTTTGCCTAGAGAATTCTAAGGACAGAAGAGTCTGACAGGCTGTGTTCCATGGGGTTGCAAAGAGTTGGACACAACTCAGTGACTAACACTTCCACATTTTCTTATTTTGTACCCATATAGAAAATACTCTCCATGATATCATTGTTATTTGTTACTTAAAGGAATAATTAAATGACAACTAAAGATTAGTACTAATTAGTAATGAGCTAAAGGCCTTATTGTCTGGTGTGTCCACTCAAAGGGGACATTCTAGTAACAGTACTAGCTTCCTTCTCTGGCCAATTCCATAGTGGCTTTAATGATAGGATTTCCAAGTCCAGAGTAATCATGTGCTGTGTTATTCCCATAGCAGTGGTTCAGCAAATACATTCGAGGCCCTGCTTTATTATAACATTTAAATAAATATGTACTGAATAACTGAATGAGATGAGAATTATCTGGCTTGAGACTGTAACTTAAGCAGAATTTTTTTTTTGACTTTTTATTTTGGAATTATTTCATATTTTCAGAAAAATTATGAAGATACTAAAGAATGTTCACATACTCATCACTCAAACTCCCCTATATAACATCTTACATAATTGTAAATTTTATGCTGTTTTGTCAAAATTAATAAAATTAGCATTGTTACTATTCTACTCACTGCAGACTTTTTCTGAGTTTCATCATTTTTCCATGTCTGTTTTCATGTCCCAAGATGAAATCTTGGATTTAATCATCATGTCTCCTTGTCTGTTTCTATCTGGGACTATTTTTGAGCAAGCTTTTACATCTTGTCCAAATAATTGAATGGTTGGCATTTCTAGTATGTTTTATACAGAAATGAACATTGTTTCATTTATTTATCAATTCAATGAACATTTATGAAGTGTAGGTCATAATACACTATTCTTGGCATTGGAATATAAACATGATGAGATTATTCTCATCCTAATTTCACTTTTCACTTTCATACATTGGAGAAGGAAATGGCAACCCACTCCAGTGTTCTTGCCTGGAGAATCCCAGGGACGGCGGAGCCTGGTAGGCTGCCGTCTATGGGGTCACACAGAATCAGACATGACTGAAGCGACTTAGTAGCAGCAGCAGAGACACTCATAATTTACTGTGAGCAAATAATTCCAGAATTTACATAAGTGCTGTAAGAGAGGAATTAGAAGGATGGAAAGGAAAAGATCTGACTCCTACTGGAAACAAAGTGCAGGTCTTCAAGAACCCTAAGTGAGAAATCTGCAGGAAAATGGGAATGTTCAGACAAAGAAAGACGTATATATGCAGCCACAGAAGTGATATGTGATGATAAGAGATTGAAAGGTTGTTGTTGAATCACGTAAAAACGCCGGGATTCTTGGTCCCCGAGGAGAAGAATTCAATCCGGGGCCAGAGATGAGGCTTGATCGCTCAGAGCTTTTATGTAATAAAGTTTTATTAAAGTGTAGAGGAGATAGAGAAAGCTTCTGACATAGGCATCAGAAGGGGGAAGAAAGAGTACCCCCCTGCTAGTCTTCAGCTGGATGTTATATAGTCACTGAAGTGAAGTCACTCAGTCATGTCTGACTCTTTGCGACCCTGTGGACTGTAGCTCACTCAGGCTCCTTGTCCATGGGATACTCTAGGCAAGAATACTGGAGTGGGTTGCCATTTCCTTCTCCAGGGGATCTTCCCAACCCAGGGATTGAACCTGGGTCTCCTGCATTGCAGGCAGACGCTTTATCCTCTGAGCCACCAGGGAAGCCCTAGCAGTCTGTTAATGAAAGAAAAGAATGTCTTAAAACTCAGAATGGTATCAAGACCTTCACCCATAAGATGCATTTTGGGATAATCTTGGCACCAAATGGTTCACCCTGAGCCATAAAATGATTAACTTGAATCTTGAAGAAGGGCAGATCACCATACAAATAGTTTCATTTACATAGATTAGAGGAACAATATCTAAATATAGCATACTCAAGTTTGTCAAGTAGGTTTTGAGCCAAGAGGTGAACTGACTTGAAGACAGAGTTTGGGGTAAATGCATAGTACATTAGCATAGCTGAAGATAAACATTTCCATAAGAGAAATGCATTGGTTATCTCTGTGTTTGAGAATAGTTAACTTCAAGTGAAACCAGGTGTCATTATGGCAACACAGTATTTTAAGAGAAACCTCCTTTAAAATTTGTGTAGAGAAGGAAAAAATATCCCTAGTTTGTTTCCTCTTACCACTTAAGAGAAATAAAAATGTCTGACACTTGTAGGCTATTTCCTCCATTTGGAGACCCATGGCCTTCCTGCCTGTTACCCTCTCAAGATGATATGAGATGATAACCTCAGATATGCAGATGACATCACCCACATGGCAGCAAGCAAAGAGGAACTAAAGAGCCTCTTTATGAAGGTGTAAGAGGACTGAAAAACTCATCAGCTTAGAACTTAACATTCAGGAAACTAAGATCATAGCATCTGGTCCCATCACTTCATGGCAAATTGATGGGGAAACAGTGGAAACAGTGACAGACTTTATTTTTTTGGGCTCCAAAATCACTATAGATGGTGACTGAATCCATGAAATTAAAAGACAGTTTTCCTTGGAAGAAAAGCAATGTCAAATCTAGACAGCATATTAAAAAGCAGAGATATCACTTTGCCAACGAGTGTCAATATAGTCAAAGATATGGTTTTTCCAGTAGTCATTTATGGATGTGAGAATTGGACCATAAAAGGCTGAGCACTGAAGAATTGATGCTTTCGAACTGTGATGTTGGAGAAGACTCTTGAGAGTTCCTTGGATAACAGGGAGATCAAGCCAGTCAATTCTAAGGGAAACCAACCCTGAATATTCACTGAAAATATTTATGCTAAAGCTGACGTTTCAATGCTTTGGCCACTAGATGTGAAGATCTGACCCATTAGAAAAGACCCTGATGCTGAGAAAGATTGAGGGCAAGGGGAGAAGGGGGCAACAGAGGATGAGATGGTAGGATGTCATTGTTGACTCAATGGACGTGAGTTTGAGCAAATTCTGGGAGACAGTGAAGGACAGGGAAGCCTGGCATGCTGCAGTCCTTGCAGTCGCAAAGAGTCAGACATGACTGAACTACTGAACAACAACAGAGGTGAAGAGCACAGCACAATGACAAACAAGACTGGCACATGGAGTGAGAGGGTGAATGATGAGAGAGTTGCATGGTGGTGGATGTGAGGGGGAGAGGAGTCAGATCTGGAAGGATTTGTCTATTGTGCTAAAAACTGTGAGCTTTGTTCCATAGGCAGTGAGAGCCACTGAATTTTGTTTGTTTGTTTTAAATGGAGACTGTGAAACATTTTCTCTCTGTGACAGTGGTTATTATAAGGTCATTGGATCATACTGGGGAGTTATTCCTATTAGATTGTTTTTTGTTTTCAAAACACTGTGTCTTTCTCAAAGTTTCATTTTCCATTAATGTTTAATAAGAGTTAGTAAAGATTCTAGGACTAAAGCTATTGTTCATAAACATTTTAAAAATTATCTTTCTCTATAAGCAGATTTTAATAATAACCAATGAAACCATACCCACATATCACTTCCATTGTCCAAATTTCTCATTTTTTCTTGCAAATGAGAAATATAAAGACATCCCTAATTGTTCAGTGGTTAAGACTTTGCCTTCTTGTAAAGGGGTGTGCGTTTGATCCCTGGTTGCCTGATGTGAAGATCTGATTCATTTGAAAAGACCCTGATGTTGGGAAAGATTGAAAGAAGGAGGCGAAGGGGATGACAGAGTATGAGATGGTTGGATGGCATCACCGACTCAATGGACATGGGTTTGGGTGGACTCCAGGAGTTGGTGATGGACATGGATGCCTAGCATGCTGCAGTTCATGGGGTTGCAAAGAGTCGGACACTACTGAACGACCGAACTGAACCAGAGAGCTAAGGTCCCATATGCTTCATGGCCAAAAAATCAAACCATAAAATACAAACAATATTGTAACTAACTCAATGAAGACTTAAAAAGTGGTCCACACCAAATATATATACTGGGACACTAAAAGCAAAGACAACAAAACCAAATTAAACAAGCGGGACTAGATCAAACTAAAAAGCTTCTACACAGTGAAGGAAATCTTCAACAGAATGAAAAGGCAACCTCCTGAATAAAAGGAAATATTTGCAAACTGTAGGTATATGGCAACTTGTATAATATCCAAAGTGTATAAAGCACTCATACAGCTTGTCATCAAGAAACCAGCTGATTGAAAATGGACAGAGGATCTGAGTAGACATTTTCCCAAAGAAGACATACAGATGGCTGACAGGCACATGATAAGGCACTCACATGGCTAATCATCAAAGAAACACAAACCAAAGCCACAGTGAGATATCACCTCATCCTTGTTAGAAGGACTATTATCAAAAACAAACAAACAAACAAGTTTTAGGGAGAATGTGAAGTAAAGGGAATTCCTATATACTGTTGGTGGGAATGTTAATTAGTGGGTGCAGCAACTGTGGGAAAAAGTATGACATTTCCTCAAAAAATTAAGAACAGAACTACCATGTGATCCTGCAATTCTACTTCTAGGTACTTATCAAAAGGAAATGAAAACAATAACCCAAAAAGATATCTGCCCCTCCATGTTCATTGCAGCATTATTAACAATAGTCAAGACTTGGAAACACCCTAGATGTTTATCAATAGGTGAATTGATTTTTTAAATATGTGATATGTGTATACAGTTCAGTTCAATTCAGTTCAGTCGCTCAGTCTTGTCCGACTCTTTGTGACCCAATGAATCGCAGCACGCCAGGCCTCCCTGTTCATCACCATCTCCCGGAGTTCACTCAGACTCACGTCCATCGAGTCCGTGATGCCATCCAGCCATCTCATCCTCTGTCGTCCCCTTCTCCTCCTGCCCCCAATCCTTCCCAGCATCAAAGTCTTTTCCAATGAGTCAACTCTTCTCATGAGATGGCCAAGGTACTGGAGTTTCAGCTTTAGCATCATTCCTTCCAAAGAAATCCCAGGGTTGATCTCCTTCAGAATGGACTGGTTGGATCTCCTTGCAGTCCAAGGGACTCTCAAGAGTCTTCTCCAACACCACAGTTCAAAAGCATCAATTCTTTGGCACTCAGCCTTCTTCACAGTCCAACTGTCACATCCATACATGACCACAGGAAAAACCATAGCCTTGACTAGACGGACCTTAGTCGGCAAAGTAATGTCTCTGCTTTTGAATATGCCATCAAGGTTGGTCATAACTTCCCTTTCCAAGAAGTAAGCATCTTTTAATTTCATGGCTGCAATCACCATCTGCAGTGATTTGGGAGCCCCCAAGAATAAAGTCTGCCACTGTTTCCACTGTTTCCCTATCTATTTCCCATGAAGTGATGGGACCGGATGCCATGATCTTCGTTTTCTGAATGTTGAGCTTTAAGCCACCTTTTTTGCTCTCCACTTTCACTTTCATCAAGAGGCTTTTGAGTTCCTCTTCACTTTCTGCCATAAGGGTGGTGTCATCTGCATATTTGAGGTTATTGATATTTCTCCCGGCAATCTTGATTCCTGCTTGTGTTTCTTCCAGTCCAGCATTTCTCATGATGTACTCTGCATAGAAGTTAAATAAGCAGGGTGACAATATACAGCCTTGATGTACTCCTTTACCTATTTGGAACCAGTCTGTTGTTCCATGTCCAGTTCTAACTGTTGCTTCCTGGCCTGCATACAGATTTCTCAAGAGGCAGGTCAGGTGGTCTGGTAGTCCCATCTCTTTCAGAACTTTTTCCAGTTTATTGTGATCCACACAGTCAAAGGCTTTGGCATAGTCAATAAAGCAGAAATGGATGTTTTTCTGGAACTCTCTTGCTTTTTCCATGATCCAGCGGATGTTGGCAATTTGATCTCTGGTTCCTCTGCCTTTTCTAAAACCAGCTTGAACATCAGGAAGTTCACGGTTCACGTATTGCTGAAGCCTGGCTTGGAGAATTTTGAGCATTAGTTTACTAGCATGGGAGATGAGTGCAATCGTGTGGTAGTTTGAGCAATCTTTGGCATTTCCTTTCTTTGGGATTGGAATGAAAATTGACCTTTTCCAGTCCTGTGGCCACTGCTGAGTTTTCCAAATTTGCTGGCATATTGAGTGCAGCACTTTCACAGCATGCACTATTAATCAGCAGTTGAAAAGAAGGGTATCTTCTCATTTCTGACAACATGGATGGATCTTGAGGGCATTATGCCAACTGAATTAAGTCAGACAGAGAAAGACAAATAGTGTATGATCTCACTTACATATGGAATATATATATATATATAAAGACCAAACTCAGATGGTGAGCAAAATAGCTGCAGGTGGTCAAAAGATACAAACTTCCAATTATAAAATAAGTAAATTCTGGATATGTAATGTACAGCATAGGGATTATTGTTAAGTTCTCATCACAAGAAAAAGTTTGTAATTATTTGTGGTGATGAATGTTAACTAGACTTCCTGTGATAAATTCTCAATATACATAACTATAGCATACATAATTATAGCCAATAATTATGTTGTACATCTGAATCTAAAATAATTTTATATGTCAATTATAATCTTAATAAAAAGTACAGTGGATGTGGTCAAACCTGAGAACAATAGAGGGACATAAAAATGTTGATAAAAATCTGGAATGTAAAGCAAAGTTAATCCTTTATAGAAGGATTAACATTTTAAAATATCAACAAGTGTAATACTTTGTTTAAATCTCCAGGTTAATCACCAAAGGAAGAAATTTTACACTGAATTTATGCCAGGTACAAGGGAAAATTTATAAATTTTCAAGCAAGGCAATGCTATTATTTTGGGTGTGTGCTGGAAACCAGTATTGGTTAGACTTTGTTACTCACTGTATGGTGAACATCCCTTGGGATTTACTGAATCCATTCCTGCATCTGTAATAGAATCCTCTATGATATGTGAGCACATTCAGGTTTTAGGAGCACTAATTTAAGGTACTAATTTTTTTATGAAGACATATATGATAGCCAAAAATAAAATCATAGCTATAATTTATTTTTAAAAGAACAAAACTTGTCAAGACAATGTGCATACTAAAATTCTTCTAGAAAGAGAGTACCTTGCTTATGACTATTGAGCCTTCAAAATATGCATTTTATTTTTACCTAAGAGCAGGCAGGGACAAATAAGAAAATTGTTTTCAAGTATCTTTAAATGTCACTTCATTATACTCACTCCTTCAGATTATGCATTTTTAATGACAATAAAATTTACTATATCAACCTTCCAAGAAAGTTTTAGATGTGGAACTTAGATGCCGAGTTCCTTCACTTACCACTTAAAAATCTGGATTTATGTTAAGCTTAAAAATTGCTTTTTAAAAATTATGAGTTTCTCAGAAATTTAATTATGGTATCTTAATATTCTATGTGATTTCTGCAAGTATTATAATTCCCTAAGTGTATTCTAAGTGAAATTTTAATAAATGAAGGTTAGAAATTATTTACCTCTCACTGGACCCATGTCCTTTATCTAACTGTTTTCTTTTATATGTGTAAAAGTATCTATTTAGGGCTTTTTAAAATTTATTGGAATATCAGTTCAGTTCAATTCAGGTTAGTCGCTCATTCGTGTCTGACTCTTTGTGACCCCATGGACTGCAGCACGCCAGGCCTCCCTGTCCATCACCAACTCCCGGAGTCCACTCAGACCTATGTCCATTGAGTCGGTGATGCCATCCAACCATCTCATCCAAATAGTGCTTTACACTGTTGTGTTAGTTTCTACAGTACAGCAAAGTGAATCAGCTATACATATACATGTAATCTCCTCCCTTGTAGAATTCCTTCCAATTTAGGTCACTATAGACCCCTGGGTAGAGTCCCCTGTGCTCTACAGTATGTTCTTTTTGGTTATCTGTTTTATACATAGTATTAACAGTATATATAAATATACACACACACACATATGTGCATGTATGTGTATATATATATATATATGTATGTCAATCCCAGTCTCTCAATTCTTCCACTCATGCTTTTCTGCTTTAGTTAGGGTTTATTATATACAAAACTACTGTTAGTACTACAGTGACTATTTGGCTTCAGGAAATTTGCATCAAAGTCTGGGATACTTGTTCATGAGCCATTTTGATTCAGTTCTCTGTTAGTATCAATCTAAAACAGGGGTCAGCTATCTTTTTCTGTGAATGCCAGGCAGGAAATATTTTAGGTTTTGCAGCCCATATTGTCTCTTTTCTATTCAGCTGTGCCTTTACAGCATAAAAGTAGCCATAGCCAGTACATAAAGAACTGAGTATGAATTTGCCCCAATAAAACTTCATTGTGAACACTGAAATTTCAGTTTCATATAATTTTACTTTTCTCTTGACTTTTCTTTTCAATCACTTAAAAAGGTAAAAGGCATTCCTAGCTTGAGGCCTTCACATAAACAACCTGTGGGCTGGGTCTGGCCTGCAGGCTGGATTTGCTGACTTCTGGTATAAGACCATGAGTTTATAAATGGTTGATTCCCTACTGACCATAGAAACCTGAAGAGTCCCTATACCTTAACTGTGACATGGAGTTTATATTTTTGTTGATTTAGACAAAAATCAGAGACTGAAAGAGAAAGAGTTAGAAGCAAAGAGAACTAAAAGTCATTGTGAATCTACTATGCACAAAATACCTTGCTCAGCATTTTATCTTTTCATCTCCTTTGAACTTCACCACACCCTAGTGGAGGCAGTAGCATCATTGCCATTTGACATATGAGAAAAATGGAGGCTTAAAAAACTTTTCCAAGTCATTCAGCAAGACAAAAGCAGAATTAATCCAGATCTGATTCCAAATCCTGAGAGAGTTGCACTAACACATTTGTGACATGACTTACCAATGAAGTGTTGTTGCTTAATGAAAAGACGCTGGGATTCTTGGCCTCTGGAGGAGAAGAATTCAATCCAGGGCCAGAGACAAGGCTTGATTGCTCAGAGCTTTTGTGTAATAAAGTTTTATTAAACTATAAAGGAGATAGAGAAAGCTTCTGACATAGGCATCAGAAGGGGGCAGAAAGAGTGCCCCCCTGCTAGTCTCCAGCTCAATATTATATAGTCACTAGCAGTCTGTTAATGAAAGAAAGGAATGTCTTAAAACTCAGAATGGCACCAGGACCCTTACCCATAATATGCATTTTGGGATAATCTTGGCACCAGATGATTCATCCTGGGCCAAGATACGATTGACTTGAATGTTGTAGAAGGGCAGATTACCATACAAATAGTTTTGTTTATATACAGTAGGGGAACAATATCTGAGTATAACATATTGGTTTGTCAAGTAGGTTCTGAGCCATTAGGCAGAACCAACTTGAAGACAGAATCTGGGGTAAATGAATAGAACATTAACATAGCTTAAGACAAACATTTCCATAAGAAAAATGCATTGGTTAACTCAAGGTTTGAGAATAATTAACTTCAGGTGAAGCCAGGTGTCATTATGGCAACACAGTATTTTAAGAGAAACCTCTCTTTAAATATGTATAGAGAAGGAAAATAATATCGCAAGTTTGTTTTCTTCTGCTGCTTAAGAGAAATAAAAATGTCTGACACTTGCAGCCTATTTCTTCTGTTTGGAGACCCCTGGCCTTCCTGCCTGTCACCCTCTCACCAACAGAAGTGCATGCAATACACTAAAAAGAGTTTTAGAGGAAGGTGAGGGAGAGTGTCACATAAAATGAAGTGCTTGTTTCATATATTCAGTTACAACTCCAAGTGTCAAACATTGGCAACTCAACACAAAACCCCTAAGAGCAGTGGATACCTTTTATTTAAAATTTCATTCATGATAGTATTCTTAATCATAATAAAAATTGTTAAACAAAATAAAAACGTGTTTTGTTTAAAACATGTTATGTTTTGAATGCTTGTTTAGAACTTTTAAGTGAACTTCTGACAAATACTTGGAAGGTAGAAGAAAGGTAGTCCAAATACAAGGATATGAAGCCCAGGAGGACGTATTTGGAGCCTGAAAAGTCGACATATGGGAGACGCCTTTTACAGTCCCAGTGGGTGAAGCATTGTCTTTCATTTTACTCTTTTTAATTTATCTTCCCCTTTGTAATTTTTAGCCTTCATAGCCTGATGAAAATGGAATCCACTAACATTATTTTTACTTTTTTGTCCCTGTTCTTAACCAAAAATTTTCAAAAAATAAACTCATTGCTGCTTACCTGGCAATTCCATGTCCCCAAGAAAAATTTCAGAAGGAGCTTCTAATCTAAGGCAGTTTTACCTGGCAGTGGGCTGTAATACAAGACACAGTAGGCAGCTCATAGAGCTTGTGTCTTTCATAGACTATTGCCTTCTGTCTTTTCTCAAAGCAGATTACAGCCACATAGCTCTTTAAATGGTATGCGCATTATATCTGGTCAGTTTTTGAGCTGGATGAAAATAATAGCATAGGTGGAGTGGTGTTTCATTAGTATAATCATGCACCTTATGCAGGCTCTTTGTTGTGTGGTGAGTATGTTAAGAAATACAACCCACATTTTCCTCTTAACAATGTAGTCTTATGGCATTTTAGTTGTTCTTCGTCCAGAAATCTTTCATAGCAAAAAAAAAAAAAAAAAAAAAGAACCTAAAGTAGGACAATGAAGATGTTGATCCAGAACATCTGCACAAGAGTCTATAGTAAATGTTAGAAAAATGATGAGAAAGCTGCACCCTAGTAGAGATTTCACATGTTGGTTTGGTATTTTCTACAGTGTAGAGTAACGAGAGAATAAAAGTCTGTGTGAAAGAATCTCTCAGGAATGAAATCTATAATATTAAACACTGTTCAAGTTTGATATAGGGTATAGAAATTACTACTTTGTGTTTGGAATATCAAATTCAAATATTATGTTTCTCATGTTCCAATGTTTATTTAAATACAGTGAAGCAAGTTTCATGGAGTCTTAAAAAGTTAAGAGAGCAATAGAATTTTATTGCCTAAAAACTATTACTAATGACTATTTTCCAAGATTGAGAAAAATGTTCTATCTTTATAAATGTAAAATTATAGGATGCCATGTAAAGTGAGAAAACACAGTCAAGAAATATTTTATAAAAGTGTTAACTTCTTTAATTCACAATATGTAGCATATTTTGAAATAGTAACCCGGGGACAATCTGTTTATGAAAATATATTCTAAGGTGCCTTTTTTTTTTTTTCTCTGTATCAAATATCTTGATTTCTTTTCTTTTCTTTTTAAAATTTATTATTATTTTAATTTTACTTTACGATATTGTATTGGTTTTGCCATACATTGACATGAATCCACCAAGGATGTACATGAGAGCTCTTTGAAATACCAAATGCTTGGGAAGCTATAGCCATGAGCCCAGCTGTTCCTTCCTAAATGATTCTCTGAGATGATCTGAGCTGTCCCTGAAGCTTTAAAGGCAGCTGACGGATCTACACACCCTGTCCAGGCAGGACTGAGAGAGAACATTGTGAACCTCAGTGCTTGCTAATGACAATCATCCTAGTCCCCTTTCTGCTTTTTCTCTCGCTCTTCTCTACAGTTCTCAGATTTCAGTTTTCATTCCCTTGGAGGCTTCATTTCAGGACTACCTTCAGTTAGTCATGGAATGTTTCTCTGTATTTGCCAGAATTGTGTTTTTCTTCTTGGTATTTGCTTTGGTTTTAACCCATGCATTCTTCACAAAGAAGGATTCTGTTCACTTAAATAGGCACATTTTCTCAAGCTTTATAATCACTAACCTTTCCACAGGCTTGCACTTATGTTCTTAGTTCTTCGATTCTATATAGCTATCTGCTTTGTGAGTGATAGTTCTAGACAATGGTCAATCTAAAGGCAGTGGAGGTAGAGTAGGATTTGATGATAGATTTAAAGACAAAACTACAGAATGGTTAAGAAGGAGTGCAAATCTGGTTGACTATTTGCAAAAGTAGTGATACTTTTTATCTACTTTTTCACCTCTGTTAAGATCAATTTCACCTCTTTTCATCTAATAGTTTAGGTGAAGTTTAAGTCATCTATCAGAATTCCATGAAAGTGAGTGAAGTAATATTTTTAAGTGCTTTCTTTTCCTTTTTTTTTTTCTTTTTGATAACTAGTGTATTCGGACTATGTGACTTGACTCTGTCCAATATTTGAGATTTCATGCTTTTGCAATAACTGCAGCAATCTCTAAATTATTAAAAGTCACTTGGCTCATTGTCTCCCTTGGACATTATACTGTGGAGCTGATATCAAAGTGAGGTTCCTTCAAATGTCAGGGAGAAACATTTACTTAGATCAATTTCTTGGAAATGTACTATTAATGAATTTACACACTCATAAAATACAAATAACCTTATAAATTAATATATTTTATCACCTGAAGGAATCATGTGTAATAGTTGAGCATCACAGAATGAGCTATGGGAATTTCACAAATCACATGTTGTAGATTCTTGAAGCAGCCAACCAGGTAGCTGCAGTATTTGAATCTTCCTCTCCATTCATACTCTCTAGACTTGGGAGTTTACAGTTTTTGCTTTTCACATTCTTAAACCCGTTGCGCTAATTCATTGTTTTTTAGTGCTTTCATCACTTTGCTTTCTTGGTCAGGTTTCCATGGTGTTTCCAAGCTGCTGCTGACTGCTCCGTTGTGAACTTCTCTTGCTGTTTATTCTAGTTTTGCCTCCATATCACTCAGTCATCACCGTGCAGCACTTAGGTTTTTCTGTGTCTTTACTCTTGTCACTTTTTCTACTTGGAGTGTCTTCTGTCTTCTACAAATAACTGCATCATGTACTTAATTTTTAAGTCCAACTCATGTCCTGCCTACATAAAGCCTTTCCTAAGAAACACACTATACTTCAGCATCTTTCATTTTCTTTATGTGTGCCATTTTGACTGAAATATCTGGCAATTCATCATAAACTATTTTTTCCACTAACTTATGTTGTTTTCCTTACTTGGTTGTACATTTCACAGAAGTAAAGAATTAAGGTTTTTGCTCCATAAAGTCCTAAAATACTAATAATGTAGCAAACTCTGAGAAGACTGCTCTTTCTAATAAAATAAATCTGTTCTTTGTACTATATTAGGACAGCTACAATTAGCTTAATGTCAAAGAATTAGCTTCTTAATATGAAAAAAAAGTAGCTAAATATACTGTCTGATTTGACAGGAATATTATTAATGGACCATTGAAACATAAAATGCATGGTATATTGCCTTTTCAGAACACTGATTATTAGTTTAAAATACTATTGTATATTTTATGCCTTTAATTTTATGGCTAGATTTTGGATTTTAGCTTATATAGATTAATAATGTGCTACATCAAAAGACATAATAGGACAAAGTAGAATGATGAGAAGGCAAAACACATAATCAAAGGGAGCAATGATGGCTGGACATAATACCAAGTGCAAGCTTGTAGTGTTTGTCATACAGCAGGCCAGTAAATCAAGAGACAAGCTGTTGGGACAAGGAATAGTGACTTTACTCAGAAAACAAGCAGCCTGAGAAGACAGTGGACAATATCCCAAAGAACAATCTCCTTGAGTTCGAATTTAGGATTGTTTTATATTAAAAAGAGGTGGGGGTGTGGTTGGTTGCTACAAACTTCTTTGTGTGAGAATCCTTTGTTCTTGTAACCATAGATGTAGGTCAGATCACATTGTTCCTGTAAACCTCCAACAGACAAATGTTATTCTCTGCTCTTAATTTTTTTTAATCTCTAGATGGGTGGAAAAGTGTTATAACTTTAAAAGTCAGAGCTTTGAGAATGGGCTATCCTAAAATATTTTAGGATCTAGGCAACATTCTTAACTTGTAGCAAAAGTGATAGAATTCAAAGGTTAACAGAAAAGAAACAAATCTAATACAGAATTAGATTTGTTCTTCCGTTTTACAGGGATGGGAGCAGAGAAGTCTGCATGGGGGAATATCACCACATGCCTTTAGAATTTTGATAGTAGTCAACAGAAATAGAAAGAGCTAAATTATGTTTATTTTCCTCTTAAGAAGCTATAATAACTACAAAGCAGTTTTCAGTACCTAGATATGAAATAGAAAAGTAAGATAATTGTGAACTAAAATCAGGTCAGCATGCACAAGGGGAAACTAAGTTACCCAAAAAGGAAGTATAAGCTACTTGCTTGTAGGAAAATTTCCTATTTCTAATATAAAAAAATTGTCACAAATTTCATGACTTCTGTGATGTTGGAGAAGACTCTTGTAGTCCCTTGGACTGCAAGGAGATCCAACCAGTCCATCCTAAAGGAGATCTGTCCTGGGTGTTCACTGGAAGGACTGATGTTGAAGCTGAAACTCCAATACTTTGGCCACCTCATGCGAAGAGTTGACTCATTGGAAAAGACCCTGATGCTGGGAGGGATTGGGGACTTGGAGCGAGAAGGGGACGATAGAGGATGAGATGGCTGGATGGCATCACCAACTCAGTGGACAGGAGTCTGAGTGAACTCCAGGAGTTGGTGATGGACAAGAAGCCTGGTGTGCTGTGGTTCATGGGGTTGCAAAGAGTCGGGCATGACTGAGTGACTGAATTGAACTGAACTGAAGTCAAACCACAAATTTATTATTTGATACTGTAGAAGCCAGAAATGTAAAATTGGTCTCCAAACCTGCGTTCCTTCAGGAGACTAAAGAAGATAACTGGTTTCTTTAACTTTTCTAACTTCAGGAAACTGCATACATATCTTGGCTTCTGCCAACACATAACCCTGACATCTCCATCCTCTGTCATATTTCCTCCCTTATCCTCCAGCCTTCTCCTTATGCAGATCCTGTGAAAATATTAGGTTCTCCTGGATAATCCAAGATAATCTCCTGTCTCAAGATTTTTAACTGGTCTATAACTTCAATACACTTTTTGCCATATAAGGTGACATATTCATAGTGTTTGGGGATTCAGACATGGACATCTGTTCAGTTCAGTTCAGTCACTCAGTTGTGTCCAACTATTTGTGACCCCATGGACTACAGCATGCCAGGACTCCCTGTCCATCATCAACTCACAGAGTTTACTCAAATTCATGTCCATTGAGTCGGTGATGACTTCCAATCATCTCATCCTCTGTTATCCCTTTCTCCTGCCTTCAATCTTTCAGAACCAGGGTCTTTTCAAATGAGTCAGTTCTTCACATCAGGTAGGCCAAGTATTGGAGTTTCCGCTTCAGCATCAATTCTTCCAATGAATATTCAGGACTGATTTCCTTTAGGATTGACGAGTTGGATCTCCTTGTAGTCCAAGGGACTCTCAAGAGTCTTCTCCAATACCACACTTCAAAAACATAAATTCTTCAGCACTTAGCTTTTTTATAGTCCAACTCTCACATCCATATGACTACTGGAAAAACCATATCCTTGACCAGATGGACCTTTGTTGGCGAAGTAATGTCTGCTTTTTAATATCCCATCTAGGTTGGTCTTAGCTTTTCTTCCAAGGAGCAAGAGTCTTTTCATTTCATGGCTGCAGTCACCATCTGCAGTGATTTTGGAACCAGAGAAAATAAAATCTCTGCTTCCATTGTTTCCCCATCTATTTGCCATTAAGTGATGGGACCGGATGCTATGATCTTCGTTTTCTGAATGTTGAGTTTCATGTCAGCTTTTTCACTCTCCTCTATCACTTTCATCAAGAGGCTCTTTAGTTCTTCTTACTTTCTGCCGTAAGAGTGGTGTCATCTGCATATCTGAAGTTATTGACATTTCTCTCAGCAATCTTGATTCCAGCTTGTGCTTCATCCAGCCCAGCATTTCTCATGATATACTCTGCATATAAGTTAAATAAGCAGGTGACAATATACAGCCTTGACGTACTCCTTTCCTGATTTGGAACCAGTCTGTTGTTCCAAGTCCAGTTCTCACTGTTGCTTCCTGACCTTCATATAGATTTCTCAGGAGGCAGGTCAGGTGGTCTGGTATTCCCATCTCTTTAAGAATGTCCCACAGTTTGTTAAAAGAGTTTTAAAAAATGTTTAACTCTGTAATTTTTAGATCACTTTGTTAGGAAGTTTTATCATATAAAGTGGAATATCTTTCTCCAGGTGAATTTAGACTGATGATTTCACAAGTCACAATCTTCCAATATATTGTTCTACATTTATACCATTTCTTTGTGCATGTGCCGTTTAAAAAATGCTCAAATAATCATTCACTGTTTCCTGCATATGCTATTTTTATTCATCTCTCCAAAGCATGTTTGAAAGGTAAATGCCACCTAAATTTCAAAAATGTCTATAAAGATATGCCCTGTATTTAAATACAGATCTAAACTTTCTTTATCTTTGTAAAATTTGGTAGAAGTTTCTATCGGTATAGAGATAACATCTCAACAAAATGTTGCACTGATATTTATTAGACATTTATTTATAATGCAAATTCATCCAATGGAAAATAGATCACAGTAAACATAATCATTTTTAATTACTATTAAAATGCAACTGTGACTTCCAAAAGCATGTCCACAATCAGATAAAGCTAACAAGATTACTTAAGAATAAACTACTTAACATTTGCTCAGCATAATCTGAAGACTTTTGGGGAACACAGAAACAGTAGAAGTAGAAACGTTTTCTACTAATGTAGTTGGAGAGATTAGGTAGCTATTCATGTAAATTAAATTTCAGTAGAAATTGGGAGATGAGCATAATAATTTTGGATTAGGGGAATCAAGAAAATTTTCTGGAGGAAATTACTTTAACTGGTTAGGCAAAAATGACCTTGTGGACCAATATATGAAGCTGATATAAAAGGACAGTGAGAAGAAAAAAGTGGGATATTATAGGCTTTATTTTGGATTGACACAGTAGGGTCAGATTAAAAGATTCTCTAAGGACAGTTAAACAAATTTAAGCTTACTAATAGAGGCCATTTAAAAATTAGTCAGACAAAACCCTAGAAAGTAATGTCTCCCCACCCGACATGAACACAAGATATATTATGCAATGATGCAGGATTTGTTTGTTTGTTTGTTTGCTCAGAAGGATGCTTGAGATATATATATATAAAATTGTATTGAATGAATGAATTCATTTTCTTTACCATAAAGGTGACAGGTGGAGACTGCCTACAACCCATGCTTGCCCCAGCAAGGTGAATTCTTCCTCAGAGGACAATGTAGTCCTGTGTCTAACCACCTCGAGTTAGTAAATGGCAGACTGTGTTGAAGGACTGTAGTGATGGCATTTTGGATGAATAGTCTTGGACGAATCATAAAATTTCTCATTCTATAAAATCTATTATTGTGACCAAATTAAGCCCAGGGTCAAATTCCCAGAAAGTTTCTAGAATCAGCCTAAGGACAGAAGTATAGTTTAAAGTGTTATAAACATTTATAGAACACAAGTACAAGTGTATCTATTATGGGACTTTATGAGCTGAGTTTTGTTTGTCTGGAATCCAACTTTTCCTTCTGAACAGAACCCTGGTTTTCATTTGGAAGATCATAGCTCTCCTAATGTTGTGGTGCAGTGTTCTGCTGTCTCTGCCCTAGAGGCAGGTACTGAAATATAGTTCACCCAGTGAGATACATTTGCCCTAGACTGTCCCTTCACCCTAGACTGTGAATGTTTGGAGGAGTGATAAGTGTAAGAAAGAGATGGTTGAGGCTAATTCATCAAGGTGGCAGCTGCCTGAGAAGGTTGTCCTCAAGCCTCAGTCCTTTCTTGGCTTTTGCCCTGCTTGATATCTAAGTGTTAAAATGTTTCTTTGATTCCATGAATGATATAATAGTATTCCAATAGATTCCTTATTTATTTTCTTTTAGTTGACAAAGTTGGTTGGGTTGCTCATAAAGTGGCCCTCTGCGGATGATGAACACAAGCTAATCCAAAATAATAATGGTAATGATAATAAGTTCAGTTCAGTTCAGTCACTTAGTTGTGTCTGACTCTTTGTGATCCCATGGACTGCAGCATGTCAGCCTTCAATGTCCATCATTAACTCTTGGAGCTTGGTCAAATTCATGTCCATTGAGTCAGTGATGCCACCCAACCATCTCATCCTCTATTGTTCCCATCTCCTCTTGCCTTCAATCTTTAACAGAATCAGGGTCGTTTCTAATGAGTCAGCTCTTTGCATTAGGTGGCCAAAGTATTGGAGCTTCAGCTTCAGGATCAGTCCTTCTAATGAATATTCAGGATTGATTTCCTTTAGGATTGACTGGGTTGATCACCTCACAGTCCAAGAGACTCACAAGAGTCTTTCCCAATACCACAGTTCATAAGCATCAATTCTTCAGTGCTCAGCTTTCTTTATGGTCCAACTCTCACATCCATACATGACTACTGGAAAAACTGTAGCTTTGTCTACATGGATCTTTATTGACAAACTAATGTCTCTGCTTTTTTTACATGCTGTGTAGGCTTGTCATAGCTTTTCTTCCGAGGAGTCAGCGTCCTTTAATTTCATTGCTGCAGTCACCTTCTGCAGTGATTTTGGAGCCCAAGAAAATAAACGTAATAATATTACATAATGTTAACAATGAAAATGCTGATTTAATAATAATAATGTTAATAAAATAATGATAAGTAAAATAGAAATGCTATTATTATTATTATTATTATTATTATTATTCACTGTGAGCTCATTTCTGAGAATGCTGAAGGGACCAGTATATCCGTTTTGTTCTTTTTTTGAAAGAGAGCTCTCCACCAAGTAAACACAGTTCTGCATTAGAAAAGTCGTGATGATGGGTAGTGTAGAATCCAAAGGAAATTAATGAAAATAAGGAGAGAGCTATCCACAGGGACCCTATGTTATTAAGTCACTTCAGTCGTGTCCAACTCTGTGTGACCCCATAGACGGCATCCTACTAGGCTCCCCAGTCCCTGGGATTCTCCAAGCAAGAACACTGGAGTGGGTTGCCATTTCCTTTTCCAATGTATGAAAGTGAAAAGTGAAAGTGAAGTCGCTCAGTTGTGTCTGACTCTTTGCAACCCTATGGACTGCAGCCTACCAGGCTCCTCTGTCCATGGGATTTTCCAGGCAAGAGTACTGGACTGGGTTGCCATTACTTTCTCCGCCAGGAATACAGAGTCAGAATCAAATCTAGTCACAAAGCCATATTCCTGCAGGTGCTAGCCACATTTTCTAATAATTCAAAAAATAAAGAATAACATGTTTTGATTTTTTTTTCCCAAAGAATTAAAAGAATGAGACAAATGAAACAGAAAAAAAGGAGAGATCTAATTTGAGAGGAAATAATTTCAACTTGTTATAAGGGAGAATTTTCTAGCAAATGAATCTTTCCAAAATATATCTGGGGAGGTAATTAGTTATCCCCCTATTAGTCCCCATTAGGAGGCAAAAGGGGCTTCCCTAATAGCTCAGTTGGTAAAGAATCCACTTGCAATGCAGGAAACCCTGGTTCCATTCATAGGTCAGAAAGATCTGCTGGAGAAATGATAGACTACCCATTCCAGTGTTCTTGGGCTTCCCTGGTGGCTCAGCTGGTAAAGAATCTGCCTGCAATGTGGGAGACTTGGGTTCAGTCTCTGGGTTGGGAAGATCTCCTGGAGAAGGGAAAGGCTACCCACTCCAGTATTCTGGCCTGGAGAATTCCGTGAACTGTACAGTCCATGGCGTCTCAAAGAGTCGGACACGACTGACTTTCAGTTTCACTTCAGGAGGAAAAAGTAGAGGAGAAAAATGTCTGGCTTGCAAGGTTGTTGGTTAGGATGGATTTCCTGTAAATTTTCCCAGTAAGGTGTGTCCATCATCTCTCTGCCCAAATAATAATACACCTAATCCATTAGCTCAGGCGCTCAGGATCTCTGCCTGGAAACATATGTAGCACAAGTTCAGGAAGCTGCCTAGGAGGCTTACAGGACAATCGCCTTACTGTCTTGATGTGAGTCTTAACTGGAGCTACAATTAGACAAAGAAATACTGGCTTAGCCAGGAGGGCATGTATCTAGAGCTCCCAGATATGAAGAGGATTGTTAAAACCTATGAGTACTTCTTTGCTTTATTACTTCATGCTACTGAACTTTGAAGATGACTTCCAAATTGGCCATGTTGAACCTGACTACTTTTCCAGGGAAAAGATGATGTGGAACATTTCAACACTACAGATATTTCAAAAAAAATTTATGCCATTATTCATGCAAGTTGTAATATATTGCAACAGAATATAAATATTTCAACTTGCTGTTTCCTGTTCATTATTCTAAATACAAGTTTTTTTGGTTTCTTTTTTGAGAAAGTGTTTCTATTTTAACCAGTCCTTCACATGAAATTCACACTGAATTTCATGTATTGTGTATATGACTTTGACCAAAAAGTAAACACAGAATAAAACTCTTTGGCTGAAAGAATATAATATGGAAAGAGGTTGACAAGTTTTACTTTTTTAAAAATTATTTCTGAGTGTAAATTAACACTTCTAAAAATGGAATCATAAATTTAAATATTAACGTGAAAACATTTTATATCATTTGCTATAAGCCAAGCATTATTTTTGGGGCCTCCAAAATCACTGAAGACGGTGACTTCAGCCATGAAATTAAAAGATGGTTACTCCTTGGAAGAAAAGTTATGACCAACCTAGATAGCATATTCAAAAGCAGAGACATTACTTTGCAGACTAAGGTCCGTCTAGTCAAGGCTATGGTTTTTCCTGTGGTCATGTATGGATGTGAGAGTTGGACTGTGAAGAAGGCTGAATGACTAAGAATTGATGCTTTTGAACTGTGGTGTTGGAGAAGACTCTTGAGAGTCCCTTGAACTGCAAGGAGATCCAACCAGTCCATTCTGAAGGAGATCAACCCTGGAATTTCTTTGGAAGGACTGATACTGAAGCTGAAACTCCAGTACTTTGGCCACTTCATGCAAACAGTTGACTCATTGGCCAAGACTCTGATGCTGTGAGGGATTGGGGGCAGGAAGAGAAGGGGACGACAGAGGTTGAGATGGCTGGATGGCATCACAGACTCAATGGACGTGAGTCTGAGTGAACTCCGGGAGTTGGTGATGGACAGGGAGGCCTGGCGTGCTGCAATTCATGGGGTCTCAAAAGAGTCGGACACATACTGAGCGACTGAACTGAACTGAACTGAAGCATTATTTTACAAACAACATATATTGAATCCTCTAAGCAACTCTATGAATGTCTTCCACAAATGAGGAAATGGAAGTACTTAGGTAAACAGTTCTTTAGGAAGCAGCCAGAAAAACGAGGAATGTCTCTGAAAAATCAGTGACAAAGTGAAATCAGTCCATTGGACAGAATTGGAATAGTAAATTTTGTTGTCAGTTTTGTATGGATTGGGAAATAAAAAGGTCCTATGAGGATAAAGTAGCAGGACCACAGTTAGAGAGCAGAGTGGGTCCCCCACAATCTAAGCATGAGTCCTTCACTGCTATTTACCACACAAAACTGCTTATAATCAGACTGCTGTGTTCCCTGACTGTTGTCATGTCTGTAGCATTGGTTTGTGCCCTAACCATTTTTCATGCACTTTCTGTTTCATGGTTCCTTAGAATACCTTTTTCCTTGCTTTAACTTACTCACCTCCACTCAGGACCCAGCTCAACCCCAACTCCTTCACAAAACCACAATGAAGATAGTATTTGTCCTTCTTTTTGGTCATTACCTAGCCTAAGAGTGAAGTAAGTCAGGGAAAATACAATATTGCATATTAGTGCACATAAGTGAAATCTAGAGAAATGGTAAAGATGATCTTATTTGCAAAGTAGAAATAGAGACACAGATGTAGAGAACAAACTTGTGGATTCCAAGGGGGTAGGGGAGGTGGAATAAATTGGGAGATTGAGATTGGCATATATACATTACTGATTGGTTGTTGTCAGTTACTAAGTCATGTCCAACTCTTTGCGATCCCATGGACTAGCCTACCAGGCCCCTCTCTAGGCAAGAACACTGGAGAGGCTTGCCATTTCCTTCTCCAGGGAATTTCCTGATTCAGGAATCAAACTGGAGTCTCCTGGATCAGCAGCCAGATTATTTACCACTGAGCCATCAGGGAAGTCCTCCCGATACTATGTAACTATTGATACTATGTATAAAATAGATAAATAATGAGAACCTACTGTGTAGCACAGAACATTTCTCAGAGCTCCATAGTCACCTAAATCAGAAGAAAATCCCAAAAAGAGGATTATGTATACTGGGGCTGATACACTTTGCTGTACAGCAGAAACTGACACAGCAAGTAAAACAATTATACCCCAATTAAAATAGGTTTTGAAAAAGTTAATTACAGAAATTTAAAAACTAAGATTTTATTTTATAGGATGGATAATATGTTTGGATGACCAGCATATGCCATTTTTTTCTCTCTAGCTAGAACATTTGAGTCTGGGAGTCAAGAGGCAGAGGATGGAGTGTTATCACTCACTATTTCACTTACTAAATCTTTTGCAGAATTTTTTTTCATTTTTCCCATAACTTAGTTTGAATTTCCTAAAGGAAAATGGTGTCCCTGAGAGGGACAACTATGATTTCACTGAATTAGAAATTGAGACTGCTACCTGGCTATTTTGTATTCCTCCTGTCATGAACAAAAAGGCAGGCTAGTTCACTGGTTGCACATGATTGATCCTGATCACAAAGAAGAAATTGGGTCACTGATATGTCAGCAGGCCTGAAAGGTGATCTGTGATGAATCCAAGCCCAAAGGCACAAGTTAGCAGAAAATTACAAAAAATCCCAGATATTGATATACAAGACCACTGAGGATTAAAAATGTTTAGGAATAAAATTGAAGTTGGCTTACATGCTGCCAATGACAAAAGGTCTATCTATGGACTTGCTAGTATAATAAGGTTAGAGCTTTGTTAGAGGTTTGTTACCAGTTACAAAATGAGAGCTCCACTTAGTAAGTGTTAATGCAATCAATATGCAAATTTTATTATGTATTTGTCTATATGAGCATGCATGTGTATGTTTGGTCACTAAATCATGTCAGACTCTTTTGCAACCCCAAGGAGTGTGGTCCACCAGGCTCATCTGTCCATGGAATTTCCCAAGCAAGAATAATGGAATGGGTTGCCATTTCCCTCTCCAGGGGATCTTCCAGACTCAAGGATTGAATCCATGTTTCCTGCATTACAGGAAGATTCTTTACCCCTGACCTACCAGTGAAGCCTATGAGTATGCATGAACATGAAGCATTAGTCATACAGTCATGTTCAACTCTTCAGGACCCCATGGACTGTAGCCTCTGTCCTTGGAATTCTCTAGACAAGAATACTGGAGTGGGTAATCTTTCCCTTGTCCAGGGTTGACCCCCAGGGATCAAACTTGGGTATCCTGCATTGCAGGCAGATTCTTTACTGTGTGAGCCAACACAGAAGACCGAGTGTGTGTGTGTGTGTGTGTGTGTGTGTGTGTGTGTATCATTAATATAATATATATTATTAAATATATACATATATATATACATACATATATTCAATGATTTCCTTGTTCTACTCCCTCATTTTGTTATTTACTTAAAACTTGGTGCAGGTGGTTTCCTCCAAAATTTAGCCTTTAGTTTATAGAATATTCAGAATATTCACTGTGACTGAAATAGAGCAGCAATAAAAATCTCTACAGAGGTATAAGTTACTATCTCTACAGATGGATACATGATGGCTTGGCTTTTGTAACTCCAGTTTTAGAGAGAAGTTTAGAGTTCTTTCATTTATATGAAATATATTTGCAACTTGTTATACGAAAGCATGAAATTGGTAATATTTAGGCTGGGGATAGATTGTATACTCCAAAGTTCATTGTTACGTATCCTGCTTAGAGATGCTGAACCTGAGCTTCTGAAAACTATCTTCTTTGTCAGCTGATTCCCTGTGAACTCTCTTAACCAGGGACCCTGGAAGGAGGTGAAAAGGCAAGAAGAAGAATCTTATTCCTGCCAATATCATCCTGGCTAATGACATTTCACTGAATCAGCAGCAATGGGTTTATATCTCAAGCTGCTTTAGTCATTTCCATACCCAGCCTTAAGTTTCTCACTTCGAGATCCCAGAAGCGGGTGGGTAGCATCTGCTCCCTGGAAGCCTCAGCCCCATTCCCACAGGGCCCATCCTGTGAGCTGAAGTGCCCTTTTTAATCTCCTCAGAGATCTGAGACTGAGTTCCTAGTGCCACTCTGAATCCATGAGGTACTTACATCAGCCAGATCTATTACTTAAGGAATTGCTTGGCAAGCCCAAAGTCTAATGAGGTAGGCCAGCTGTCTAAAGAGTCAGGGAATTGTTGCAGAGTCCAGAAGAAATCAACTGGAAGAATTTCTTCTTGGGAAGGTCAATCTTTGTTTTATTAAGTTATTCAACAAGTTGAATTACTTCCACCTGTGGATGGTAATCTTTACTCAAAAAAAAAAAAAAAAAAAGACGTAGACTTGGTGGTTAAAACAGTAGAAATCTATTTTCTTACATTTCTGGAAGGCTGGAAATATAAGATCAAGGTGTCTGCTGATTCAGTTTCTGGTGAGAGCTCTCTTTCTTTCAGATGGTCACCTTCTCTCTGTCTTCATGTGGCAGAGGAAATGACCGATCTCCTTCTGTTTCTTTTTATTTTTTTAATAAGGCCACTGATTCTATTGCCCCAAAACTGGGCCCCAAATTTATGATCTCATTTAACCTTAATTACCTCATAAAGAGTCTATCTGCAAATAGTTACATTGTGGGTTATGGTTTCAACGCATGAATCTCAGAGAAACAATTCACTCCATTACATTCCCTGGCCCACTAAAATCTGTCCTTATTGCATGGAAAATACATTCAGTTCATCCCAACAACCCCCTAAGTCTAAAGTTCATCCTAGCATCAGATCTGAAATTCTCATTTAATGTCATCTAAATCAGGTATGATGAGACTTGAAATATGATTCATCCTGAGAAAAAATTTATTTGCAGCTGTGAATTTCTGAAGCCAGGCAAGCTATGTGCTTCCAAAAATTGATGGTGTGATATGCACATGGTAGACAACATTTCCCAGAAACATCCAAAATAACGTTTGACCAAATTTCTGTGCACAGGGCCTAAAGTTGACATATGAAAATAATCGGCACACAAGACATAACATCATCTTCAAAGTTAAGAGTACCAACCCCGCTGGGACTTTGGGTTTCAAAGGAACCAGTAGCTGCCACTGGTAATTTTTCTCAAAGTGATTTGAATCTCAGGTCTGTGGTGTCCTTGCTCTGAACCTCCAAGGATTAAGAATCTCAATATTTTCCATTCATTTCCCTAGTCCAGAAATGATAGTTGTTTCCTGGACCTATTGTCTGACTACTATTCCTTTTCATTTTTTTCAGTCCTATGGTGGTTGTCGTTCAGTCACTTAGTCCTGTCTGATTCTTTGTGACCCCATGGACTACAGCATGCCAGGCTTCCCTCCCCATCACCATCTCCTGGAGCTTTCTCAAACTCAGGTCCATTGATCCAGTGATGCCAATTCAATCATCTCATCCTCTGTCATCCCCTTTTCCTCCTACCTTCAATCTTTCCCAGCATCAGGGTCTTTTCTAATAAGTCAGCTCTTTGCATCAGGTAGGCAAAGTATTAGAGCCTCAGCTTCAGCATCAAGTCCTTCCAATGAATCAGTTCAGTTCAATCTCTCAGGTGTCCGACTCTTTGCAACCCCATGAATTGCAGCACGCCAAGCCTCCTTGTCCATCACCAACTCCCGGAGTTCACCCAAACCCATGTTCGTTGAATTGGTGATGCCATCTAACTATCTGATCCTCTGTTGTCCCCTTCACCTCCTGCCTTCAATCTTTCCCCAAAACAGGGTCTTTTCAAATGAGTCAGCACTTCACATCAGGTGGCCAAAATATTGGAGTTTCAGCTTCAACATCAGGCTTTCCAATGAAAACGCAGGACTGCTCTCATTTAGGATGGACTAGTTGGATCTCCTTGTAGTCCAAGGGACGCTCAAGAGTCTTCTCCAACACCACAGTTCAAAATCAATTATTCGGTGCTCAGTTTTCCTTAAAGTCCAACTCTCACATGCATACATGACCACTGGAAAAACCATAGCCTTGACTAGAGAGACCTTGGTTGACAAAGTAATGTCTCTGCTTTTGAATATGCTGTCTATGTTGGTCATAAATTTCCTTTCAAGGAGCAAGGGGCTTTTAATTTCATGACTGCAGTCACTATCTGCAGTGATTTTGGAGGCCCCCCCCCCCCCAAAAATCAGCCACTGCTTCCACTGTTTCCCCATCTGTTTTCCATGAAATGATGGGACTGGATGTCATGATCTTGGTTTTCTGAATGTTGAGCTTTAAGCCAACTTTTTCACTCTCCTCTTTTACTTTCATCAAAAGGTTCTTTAGTCCTTCTTCCCTTTCTGCCATAAGGGTGGTTTCATCTGAATATTTGAGGTTATTGATATTTCTCCTGGCAATCTTGATTCCACCTTGTGCTTCCTCCAGCCTAGAATTTCTCATGATGTGCTCTGCGTATAAACTAAATAAGCAGGGTGACAATATACAGACTTGATGTACTCCTTTTCCTATTTGGAACCAGTCTGTTGTTCCATGTTCAGTTATAATTGTTGCTTCCTGATCTGTGTACAGGTTTCTCAAAGTCAGGTGGTCTGGTATTCCCATCTCTTTCAGAATTTTCCAGTTTATTGTGATCCACATAGTCAAAGGCTTTGGCATAGTCAATAAAGCAGAACAGATGTTTTTCTTCAACTCCTTGCTTTTTTGATGATCCAGCAAATATTGGCAATTTGATTTCTGGTTCCTCATTCTTTTCTAAAACCAGCTTGAACATTTGGAAATTCACAGTTCACATATTGCTGAAGCCTAGCTTGGAGAATTTTCCTAGCTTGGAGAATTTTGAGCATTACTTGACTGGCATGTGAGATGAGTGCAATTGTTTGAACATTCTTTGTCATTGCCTCTCTTTGGGATTGGAATGAAAACTGAACTTTTCCAGTCCTGTGGCCACTGCTGAGTTTTCCAAATTTGCTCACATATTGAATGCAAAGCTTTCACAGCATCATCTTTTAGGATTTCAAATAGCTCAACTGGAATTTCATAACCTCCACTAGCTATGTTCATAGTGATGCTTCCTAAGGCCCACTTGACTTCACATTCCAGGATATCTGGCTCCAGGCAAATGATCACACCATCGTGATTATCTGGGTCATGAAGATCTTTTTTGTACAGTTCTTCTGTGTATTCTTGCCACCTCTTCTTAGTATCTTCTGCTTCTGTTAGGTCCATACCATTTTCTGTTCTTTATTCAGCCCATCTTTGTATGAAATGTTCCCCTGTATTCAGGGTTAATTTCCTTTAAGATTGACTGGCTTAATCTTTCTGTTGTCCATGGGGCTCTCAAGAGTCTTCTCCAACACCACAGTTCAAAAGCATCAATTCCTCAGCACTCCACCTTCTTTATGGTTGAACTCTCACATCCATTCATGAATACTGGAAACACCATAGATTTGAGTAGACAAACCTTTGTTGGCAAAGTGAGCTCTGCTTTTTAATATGCTGTCTAGGTTGATTATAGCTTTTCTTCCAAGGAGCAAGCATGGCTGCAGTCACCATCTGCAGTAATTTTGTAGCCCAAGGAATAAAGTCTGTCACTGTTTCCATTGTTTCCCCATCTATTTGCCAAGTGGTAGGACTGGATGCCATGATCTTCGTTTTCTGAATGTTGAGTTTTAAGCCAGATTTTTCACTACCATTCCTTTTGTTGAAAAAGGACTACAGTTTTTGTTTGTTTGTTTTTTTTTTCAATTCTGTAATGCTAACATGTTCTCCATGTTAAATTCTGCATTTTAAAATACTCTGACACCATTTATTTTATTTGTTAGACTATGGTGGGTGATGTACCACTCCTGTCTTAGTTTGGGCTGCTATAACAAAGTAACATAGATAGTGTAGCTTATAAACCACAGATATTATTTCTTAAGTCTAGAGGCTGGAAGTTCAAGATTAGGGTACCAGCATGATTGTGTTCTCATGAGCGTCCTCTTCCTGGTTCACAGCTCACTGTCTTCTTGCTTTGTCTGCATTCAGCAGAAAGCAAAATAAAGCAAGATCTTGTGTCTCTTTATAAGGGTACAAACCCACTCATGAGGGCTCCATCTTCATGGCATAGTAACTTCACAAAGGGCTCACTTCCTGATACCATCACATTGTGACTTAGGATTTCAAACATGCAGGTTTTGGGGGAACGCATTTATCTGTCCAATACAATAATACATGGATTCAGCAAAGACACAAACATTCAGTCCTGGTTTTCCTGCGGCTGTCCTAATCGGTTTTTAACTCTAGTTTTTATTATTATTATTCTGCAAAATATCTTAATTGAATGATAACCTATATGATTATGCTGAAACTAAAGAATATTTCTTTAGAAATCAGGATATTTAGCATCTAGCCCTGACTTTGTAAAAAAGCCATGTGAATGAGCAATCACTCAAATCCATTCTGAAGAATAAGTGACTGTTTCTACTATTTATTACGGCTCCAAAACTCTTAGATCTTGTAATCCTTGATGCCGTCATACAATTTACTGATAGAAATATCAGCAGCATTAGAAGGTACCAGAATTAACATGAAGTTTGTGTGGTCTGGTCTCCTAAGGAACAGAAAACAATTTGATTAGCAAAGATGAACTGGGAGGGCTTTTCTGAAAAAGCATTGTTAAATCAATCTGATCACTTCAAAAGTTTTTGCAGCAGGAAAGGTTAGAGATATTTGATAAGTGTAAGGTATACACAACTATATTATTATATTACTATTCACTGATATTTTTTTCTGTTTCCCTGTTTAGCCATTAGTATAAGAACTTTGCAAATACAGATTGATCCTGAAAAACATGGGTTTGCACTGAGTGGTTCCACTTATATGTGAAATTTTTTCCCAGTGAATACTGTAGTACTACACAATCCAAAGCTATTTGAATCTAAGTCTGTAGAACTGCAGATATAGAGGATCAACTATGAGACTTGAGTGTCTGTGGATTTTGGTATCATTAGTATGTCCTGGAACCAATCCCACTCAGAGATCAAGGGATGACTATAACTATTTAACATTTACAATAATCCTATGAGGGAGGCATTAGTGTCATCCACATTTTATTATAAGTGAAACTTCAGAGGGTTACCTAATGTGTTTGACTATATATGGCAAACAAGTGGTTATACTAGGAATTGTAGCTGGTAATGTAGTTTTATAACTGGTATACCATAATTTTAACTATCAAGATCAATATAGATTAAAAAAAATTGGCATATAGTTGCTTTACAATGTAATATTAGTTTCTCCTATACAGAATAGTGCATCAGCCATACATTTATGTATATATCTCCACATTATTTATATCCTTCTCATTTAAGTCAACACAGAATATTGAGTAGAGTTCCCAGTGCTGTACAGTAGGTTCTCACTAGTTATCTATTTTATACATAGTAATGTGTGTGTGTAAATCTCAATCAATATAACCTATGTGGCATGAGAGAGGTATTAGCTAACCCTATACCAGTCATCATTTTGCAATAGATTAGAATATCAAATCAATACATTGTATACCTAAACATCAGTTCAGTTCAGTTCAGTCTCTCAGTCGTGTCTGACTCTTTGCGATCCCATGAATTGCAGCACGCCAGGCCTCCCTGTCCATCACCAACTCCCGGAGTTCACTCAAACTCACGTCCATCCACTTGGTGATGCCATTCAGGCATCTCATCCTCTGTCGTCCCCTTCTCCGCCTGCCCCCAATCCCTCCCAGCATCGAAGTTTTTTCCAATGAGTCAACTCTTCGCATGAGGTGGCCAAAGTACTGGAGCTTCAGCTTTAGCATCATTCCTTCCAAAGAACACCCAGGGCTGATCACCTTTTGAATGGACTGGTGGCAGCTCTTTGCAATCCAAGGGACTCTCAAGAGACTTCTCCAACACCACAGTTCAAAAGCATTAATTCTTCGGCACTCAGCTTTCTTCACAGTCCAAATCTCACATCCATACATGATCATTAGAAAAACCATAACCTTGACTAGAGGGATCTTTGTTGGCCAAGTAATGTCTCTGCTTTTGAATATGTGTCTTTTAATTTCATGGCTACAATCACCATCTGCAGTCATTTTGAAGCTCCCAAAAATAAAGTCTGACACTGTTTCCACTTTTTCCCCATCTATTTCCCATGAAGTGATGGGACCAGATGCCATGATCTTCATTTTCTGAATGTTGAGCTTTAAGCTAACTTTTTCACTCTCCTCTTTCACTTGCATCAAGAGGCTTTTTAGTCCCTCTTCACTTTCTGCCATAAGGGTGGTGTCACCTGCATATCTGAGGTTATCAATATTTCTCCCAGCAATCTTGATTCCAGCTTGTGTTTCTTCCAGCCCAGCGTTTCTCATGATGTACTCTGCATATAAGTTAAATAGGCAGGGTGACAATATACAGCCTTGACGTACTCCTTTTCCTATTTGGAACCAGTCTGTTGTTCCATGTCCCGTTCTAACTGTTGCTTCCTGACCTGCATACAGGTTTCTCAAGAGGCAGGTCAGGTGGTCTAGTATTCCCATCTCTTTCAGAATTGTCCACAGTTTATTGTGATCCACACAGTCAAATGCTTTGGCATAGTCAATAAAGCAGAAATAGATGTTTTTCGGGAACTCTCTTGCTTTTTCGATGATCCAGCGGATGTTGTCAATTGATCTCTGGTTCCTCTGCCTTTTCTACAACCAGCTTGAATATCTGGAAGTTCACGGTTCATGTATTGCTGAAGGCTGGCTTGGAGAATTTTGAGCATTACTTTACTAGCATGTGAGATGAGTGCAATTGTGCGGTAGTTTGAGCATTCTTTGGCATTTCCTTTCTTTGGAATATGAATGAAAACTGACCTTTTCCAGTCCTGTGGTCACTGCTATGTTTTCTAAATTTGCTAGCATATTGGGTGCAGCACTTTCACAGCATCATCTTTCAGGATATGAAATAGCTCCACTGGAATTCCGTCACCTCCACTAGCTTTGTTCACAGTGATGCTTTCTAAGGCCCACTTGACTTCACATTCCAGGATGTCTGGCTCTAGGTGAGTGATCTCACCATCATGATTATCTTGGTCATAAAGATCTTTTTGTACAGTTCTGTGTATTCTTGCCACCTCTTTTTAATATCTTCTGCTTCTGTTAGCTCCATACAATTTCTGTCCTTTATCGATCCCATCTTTGCATGAAATGTTCCCTTGGTATCTCTAATTTTCTTGAAGAGATCTCTAGTCTTTCCCATTCTGTTGTTTTCCTCTATTTCTTTGCATTGATCGCTGAAGAAGGCTTTCTTATCTCTTCTTGCTATTCTTTGTAACTCTGCATTCAGATGCTTTTATCTTTCCTTTTCTCCTTTCCTTTTTGCTTCTCTTCTTTTCACAGCTATTTGCAAGGCCTCCTCAGACACCCATTTTGCTTTTTTGCATTTCTTTTCCATGGTGATGGTCTTGATCCCTGTCTCCTGTACAATGTCACAAACCTCATTCCATAGTTCATCAGGCACTCTATCTATCAGATCTAGGCCCTTAAATCTATTTCTCATTTCCACTGTATAATCATAAGGGATTTGATTTAGATCATACTGAATGGTCTAGTGGTTTTCCCTAAGTTCTTCAATTTAAGTCTGAATTTGGCAATAAGGAACTCATGATCTGAGCCACAGTCAGCTTCCAGTCTCTTTTTTGCTGACTGTATAGAGCTTCTCCATTTTTGGCTGCAAAGAATATAATCAATCTGATTTTGGTGTTGACCATCTGGTGATGTCCATGTGTAGAGTCTTCTCTTGTGTTGTTGGAAGAGGGTGTATGCTATGACCAGTGCATTGTCTTGGCAAAACTCTATTAGCCTTTGCCCAACTTCATTCTGTATTCCATGGCCAAATTTGCCTGTTAGTCTAGGAGTTTCTTGACTTCCTACTTTTGCATTCCAGTCACCTTTAATGAAAAGGACATCTTTTTTGGGTTTTAGTTCTAAAAGGTCTTATAGGTCTTCATAGAACTGTTCTACTTCAGCTACTTTAGCATTAGTGGCTGGGACATAAACTTGGATTACTGTAATATTGAATGGTTTCCCTTGGAAATGAACAGAGATCATTCTGTCGTTTTTGAGATTGCATCCAAGTACTGCATTTTGGACTCTTTTGTTGACTATGATGGCTACTCCATTTCTTCTAAGGGATTCCTGCCCACAGTAGTAGATATAATGGTCATCTGAGTTAAATTCACCCATTCAAGTCCATTTCAGTTCGCTGATTCCTAGAATGTCGACGTTCACCCTTGCCATCTCCTGTTTGACCACTTCCAATTTGCCTTGATTCATGGACCTAACATTCCAGGTTCCTATGCAATATTACTGTTTATAGCATCAGACCTTGCTTCTATCACCAGTCACATCCACAACTGGGTATTGTTTTTGCTTCGGCTCCATCCCTTCATTCTTTCTGGAGTTATTTCTCCACTGATCTCCAGTAGCATATTGGGCACCTACCGACCTGGGGAGTTCTTCTTTCAATATCTTATCATTTTGCCTTTTCATACTTTCATACCTTACGCTTACACAATGTTAAATGCCTTTTATTTTTCAAGAAACCTGTGGGAAAAAAGAATACAGCTAGATACAGAAGAAATATAATTACAATACAATTTGATTAGGGGATTCACAGGTGGCACTAGTGGTAAAGAACCCACCTGTCAATGCAAAAGATGTAAGAGATGTGGTCTTCATCCCTGGGTCAGGACGATCCCCTGGAGGAGGGCATAAGAACCCACTCCAGTATTCTTGCCTGGAGAATCCCATGGACAGAGGAACCTGGTGGGCTATGGTCCATTGCGTCTCAAAGTGTCAGGCATGACTGAAGCAACTTAGCATGCGCAAAAGCACAATTTGATTATAGAAAATCGTAAACTCTGTTTATAAATATATTTAAAATCACCATTGACTCTTTTACTCTTACTTTTGAAAAGCTATTTGCATGTATCTTTACTTTTAAACAACTATCTTAGTCCTCAAAGGCATCCAGTAAATCAATTTTTTTATTACTTTTCCTTAAGATTTCACCTGGATATAATCTCCTTACTTTATACTCATATATAAAGAGCAGGTATTTGGATTATTCTTTGTTTCAGGATTAAAAGGAAACTTTCCTGTTGATGTTGAATTTCTTAAAGTACATGGCTCTAGACTGCCTAAAATTAATCATCACATTACTGGGCTTTCACCATAGATAATCCTGAAATAATCAGACAGTCTGATCCAGTAGAGCTGATGTGAGGCCCAGAAATATGCCTTGCATTTTCAGTGATAAATTTGTGCCCTAAAGTTTGGAAGCAACAATTTTCTAGCCTTTGTAATGTCAAGAATGATGTACCTGATAGGCATGCTGTTTTATTAGTATGCTGAGACTGCCATAACAAAAAACAGGGTGGATGGCTTAACCAATAGCGTTTTATTTCTGGAGGCTTGAAGTCTGAGATCAGAAGAACTGGTTTTCACTGAGACCTCTCTCTCTCTATTTTTGGTCTGTAGACAGATACCTTTCCACATCACAGATAACATAGTCCCTTCGTGCCTGTGTTATAGATGTCCTGATCTCCATTTTCTTATAAGGATAGCAGTAATATTGAATTAGGGATCATCCTAACAACTACTTATTAAATTAAGTAAATCTTTAAAAATCTTATAGCCAAATACAGGCACATTCATTAGGTGCATTTTGGGAGATACACTTCAGCCCCTACACTCCTGGCCCACATCCCATCTTGTTCAGAATAATTCCAGTTTACATCTGATGTGCTGGGATGATCTTTCCATCTCAAGAGTATTTTAGTTTGAGCCACAAATGGTATGCTCTCACTATTTAAAAGTTATTAATTTACTTAAATAGATATACAGATCTCTTATTTTTCTATTTGGACCATTGATATCTTGAGACTAGTTCTTAAAATATAGAAAACATTATAACAAAACAAAACAAAAAAAAAACTTCCAAAAGTTATATTGAAGCAATTGTTTTTAAAATTATATTAAAAACTGTAACTAAAATTTAAAATCAGGAAAGAAAGTTAAAGTGCTTACAGTATATTTTACCACTCTCTGCATATGCTATTTTTGTCAGTTTTCTCATTTGATATATTACTTTTTTATAGCCAGTCTTTGTAGTGTGTTAATTGCTTAGTCGTATCTGGCTCTGTGATCCCATGGATTACAGCCTGCCAAGCTCTTCTCTCCATGGAATTCTCCATGCAAGAATATTAAAGTGGGAAGTCATTTCCTTCTCTAGAGGATCTTCCCAACACAGAGATTGGACCTGGGTCTCCTGCATTGCAGGCAGATTCTTTACCATCTGAACCACCAGTTTTTGTAATATGTAACCTAAATCAGGATTTGTTGTTGTTGTTGTTTGTTCAAGGACTGCAGCTCACATAATTGAAAATGTCATTTCTATACAGAGCTTTCAATCAAAAAGTTTATACTAGCTTACCATTCTAAAGTTTTGATAATGTCTTTTAGATTATCCCAAGTCAATTAAATTCTTTCTGCTCTGGTTTCCTCACATATAAAACCTAAGTCAAAATACCAGCTACCTTAGAATTATAAAATTGTCAAGTTCACACAAAGGCTAACAAGATGTTTCTGCCCCCACACTTAACTCTTTTTCCTTTTAATTTTCTCATCACCCCTTCCTAGTGCTTATCACATTAGTTTATCTCGTATCTTTGTTTTGTCCTCACTATTGGGATGTTGGCTTGGGGCAAAGCACTATGTTGATGGGGTTTTATTCCTTGGATTAAGCAGATGAGTTGCCTAGAGATACTAGTAAATATTCATGGAGGACAAATAAATAAACACAAAGGAGATGAATGGATGAAGTTGGCAAATGCAATTTTCTTCAATTGTCTCTACAGTGGAGAATTATATGGAAGAATCACATGAAAGATCATTTGAGGGTTTGAACATTTAATTGAACTTTTTCTAATATGAGTAAACTATACATACAGTATTCAAGCATCACATGCTTAATTTAGAAGTGGTCAACCCGAAAAAGCAGGGAACTTAGAAAACAGATAAGATAAAGAAAATGTGCAATTTTTTTTTTCCTCATATTTCCTTTGGTAGAGGGACTTCCCTGGTGGTTCAGATGGTAAAGCGTCTGTCTACGATGTGGGAGACCCGGGTTTGATCCCTGGGTTGGGAAGATCCCTTGGAGAAGGAAATGGCAATCCACTCCAGTACTCTTGCCTGGAAAATCCCATGGACAGAGGAGCCTGGTAGGCTACAGTCCATGGGGTTGCGAAGAGTCAGACACAACTGAGCGACTTCACGTTCACATTCCTTTGGTAGAGAAAGAAAAAAATAAATCTTAGCATTGGTTCAAAAGCCTTTTGTTCATACGTCTTCACTTGTGTGAGTGCACGTTTCACATTTATAGAGAAACTAATCTGAAAAATCAACTTGATCTCATATTTCATCTTAGAATTCTTATAAAATAAATACATGCTGACTCCAGAGTACATTTTTGATTTACCAGCAATCCATGAGTTCTTCTTTCTTTCTGGAGGACAACTTCTATGTTCTTTGCCTTAAACTTTTTGTATAGTTCTGTAATGAAATTATCATGAACACTAAACAGTGAAAGTCCTTCATTTTTTGTTATATCATGTCATTAGCATTTCCCAATTCTCTTTAAAAATGATGATGAACACATTTACATAAAAAATTCACTTTATACTTCCTCTTTTTTCTTGAGGTGCTTCCTCTAGCACCTGCCTGTCTGCCTGTGAAGACAATGTTAGTGCTTCTGAGACAGCTGGAAGGAACTGTGACTTAAAGATGCTGATGTTCCTTGCCCTTCCTCTGCTTGCTTCCCCCTCTCAACTTCTGCCACCCTACTTCCTTGAGTGAACCATCTTGAACAAGTACATATGTAATGGGCCACTGCCTTCCTGCATTGCTCTGTTCAAACTGGCAAATAAGCTGATAACCTGGGCAGAAGCTGGCAATCCCAGTATTCTGAAACTTCAGACTTCGGTGCACTGAAGATGAAAAGTTTGCTGCCCCTTGTGGTGTGGAGCACCTTTGTAGCAGAGGCAGAGGCCCTTTCTCCGGTTTGTGGGAGAGTTTTAAAATGTCATGACCTTTGAGCTTCCTTAGGCCTTGGAGTTCAGAAAAATAATGTTTTGGTTTAGTTTGAACCTGTTTAATTTTAGAAGTGGAAATGCTGTTTCTTGAACTCATTAGGATCATTCAACATGAAGTATCAGAATCATGAAGTCATACACAAAACTTTTCAGAGACTCACTGTGAAAATATTGATAGAAAGTAGGCACCTCCTAGATTAACACCTGCTTGCCTTAATGAGAGCAGAGCAACCACCTCTCCTTTTTCTTTCATGTAAGTGTCTTTAGCCAAGTATTAGAATGATACCCAAATTCACATACTATACTTTAGTTCCAATGAATATAGGTATTTTTGGCAGTTCTTTACAGTTCTTTACAGACACTTCAATTAAAAATTTTACAAAGTATATTCTGTATGCCTTGGTTTTGTTTTGTTTTTGCTTTCTGTACAAGAAAGCAAGTAAAAAACTTGAGGACTTTGAAACTAAATTCTTCTGGGAATAAGAAAAGCTTTGGGGAAATATTTACAAATTTTAATCACTGATTTTGTTGTTTGTATTAGACATTTTCTTTTTCTCCATTACAAGGATGCATTTAACAAGTAACTAATTACTATCTAATAATTAATCTGTAGCACCTCAAAGAAGCAGTTACTCTGAGAGATTTGGTCTCACACTCAAACTTCAGTCTTGCCTCTCTCATCTACCAAAACATTTACCTTCTATTTTCAGAAAAAAAAAAAAAAAATTGGTAAACGTTTATGAAAGTTGTCTCTGAGCTTCTATGAAAATGACAGTCACACATTTTCATAGATAATTGTTTATCTTGGACATTCTAGATATATCTCATTTGATCTCTATTGTTTTTTAAAGCATCTTGCATGTTGAATACACAAAGTAATGTTAGAATGTGTTGATTTATAAGAAAAATTTCATTTGACAGATAACTTTCTCAACAATAATTGAAAACAGAGGTGCTCAGTAGGGAGCATTTCCACACAGACCTTCATAGAACATTCAGTTACTGAATTACTGGGTTATCTGAACAATGGCCATTCTGTATGTGAGGTAGACATGGGAGCCGCTGAGTCCCAAACGATGCTGCATGTCTGTGTTTTTGAGCTGAATGGCTTCATATATGAACAAATGTTCTAATGTTTTTCCTTTATCTCTCTTTCCATCTCTTTACTTTTTTTTAAATTGAAGAATATTTGATTCACAATGTTTCATTTGTACAGCAAAGTGATACATTTTTTTTTCAGATTCTTTTCCACTATAGGTTGTTGTCTGTTTGCTAAATTGTGTCAGACTCTTTGCCACATCATGGATTGCAGCATGTTGGGCTCCTCTGTCCTCTGCTTTCTCCACAGTTCAGTTTAGTTCAGTCGCTTAGTCTTGTCTGACTCTTTGAGACCCCAGTACGCCAGGCCTCCCTGTCCATCACCAACTCCTGGAGTTCGCTCAAGCTCACATCCATCGAGTTGGTGATGCCATCCAGCCATCTCATCCTCTGTCATCCCCTTCTCCTCCGGCCCCCAATCCCTCTCAGCATCAGAGTCTTTTCCAATGAGTCAGCTCTTTGCATGAGGTGGCCGAAGTACTGAAGTTTCAGTTTTAGCATTATACTTTCCAAAGGACACTCAGGACTGATCTCCTTTAGAATGGTTGGATTTCCTTGCAGTCCAAGGGACTCTCAAGAGTCTTCTCCAACACCATAGTTAAAAAGGATCAATTCTTCATCACTCAGCTAGCTTCACAGTCCAACTCACATCCATACATGACTACTGGAAAAACCATAGCCTTGACTAGATGGACCTTTGTTGGCAAAGTAATGTCTCTGCTTTTGAATATGCTATCTAGGTTGGTTATAACTTTCCTTCCAAGGAGTAAGTGTCTTTTAAGTTCATGGCTGCAATCCCCATCTACAGTGATGCTGGAGCCCCAAAAATAAAGTCTGCCACTGTTTCCACTGTTTCCCCATCTATTTCCCATGAAGTGATGGGACCACATGCCGTGATCTTCGTTTTCTGAATGTTGAGCTTTAACCCAGTTTTTTTCACCGTCCTCTTTCACTTGCATCAAGAGGCTTTTTAGTCCCTCTTCACTTTCTGCCATAAGGGTGGTGTCATCTGCATATCTGAGGTTACTGATATTTCTCCTGGCAATCTTGATTCCAGCTTGTGTTTCTTCGAGCCCAGCATTTCTCATGATGTACTCTGCATATAAGTTAAATAAACAGGGTGACAATATACAGCCTTGATGTACCCCTTTTCCTATTCGTAACCAGTCTGTTGATCCCTGTCCAGTTCTAAGTGTTGCTTCCTGACCTGCATATAGGTTTCTCAAGAGGCAGGTCAGGTGGTCTGGTAGTCCCATCTCTTTCAGAATTGTCCACAGTTTGTTGTGATCCACACAGTCAAAGGCTTTGGCATAGTCAATAAAGCAGAAATAGATGTTTCCTGGAACTCTCTTGCTTTTTCTGTGATCCAGCGGATGTTGGCAATTTGATCTCTGGTTCCTCTGCCTTTTCTAAAACCAGCTTGAACATCAGGAAGTTCACGGTTCATGTATTGCTGAAGCCTGGCTTGGAGAATTTTGAGCATTACTTTACTAGTATGTGAGATGAGTGTAATTGTGCAGTAGTATGAGCATTCTTTTGCATTGCCTTTCTTTGGGATTGGAATGAAAACTGACCTTTTCCAGTCCTGTGGCTAATGTTGAGTTTTCAAATTTGCTGGCATATTGAGTGCAGCACTTTCACAACATCATCTTTCAGGATTTGAAATAGCTCAACTGGAATGCCATCACCTCCACTAGCTCTGTTCACAGTGATGCTTTCTAAGGCCCACTTGACTTCATATTCCAGGATGTCTGGCTCTAGGTGAGTGATCACACCATAGTGATTATCTTGGTCATAAATATCTTTTTTGTACTGTTCTTCTGTGTATTCTTGCCACTTCTTAATATCTTCTGCTTCTGTTAGGTCCAAACCATTTCTGTCCTTTATTGTGCCCATCTTTGCATGAAATGTTCCCTTGGTATCTCTAATTTTCTTGAAGAGATCTCTAGTCTTTCTCATTCTGTTGTTTTCCTCTATTTCTTTGCATTGAACGCTGAGGAAGGCTTTTTTATCTCTCCTTGCTATTCTTTGGAACTCTGCATTCAGATGCTTATATCTTTCCTTTTCTCCTTTGCTTTTTGCTTCTCTTCTTTTCACAGCTATTTGTAAGCCTCCCCAGACAGCCATTTTGTTTTTTTTGCATTTCTTTTCCATGGGGATGGTCTTGATCCCTGTCTCCTGTACAACGTCATGAACCTCATTCCATAGTTCATCAGGCACTCTGTCTATCAGATCTAGTCCCTTAAATCTATTTCTCACTTCCACTCTATGGTCATAAGGGAGTTGACGTAGGTTGTACCTGAATGGTCTAGTGGTTTTCCCTACTTTCTTCAATTTAAGTGTGAATTTGGCAATAAAGTGATTATGATCTGAGGCACAGTGAGCTCCCAGTCTTGTTTTTGCCGACTGCATAGAGCTTTTCCATTTTTGGTTGCAATGAATATAATCAATCTTATTTCGTTGTTGACCATCTGGTGATGTCCATGTGTAGAGTCTTCTCTTGTGTTGTTGGAATGCACTATCACCAGTGTGTTCTCTTGGCAAAACTCTATTAGTCTTTGCCCTGCTTCATTCTGTATTTCAAGGCCAAATTTGCATCTCAAATTTATGTCTACTGAATCAATGATAGTATCTAATCACCTCATCTTCTGTCATCCCTTTTCCGTTTGTCTTCAATCTTTCCAAGCATCAGGGACTTTTCCAGTGAGGCAGCTCGTTGCATCAGGTGCCCAAACTATGAGTTTCAGCTTCAACAACAGTTCTTCTGATGAATAATCAGGTTTGGCTTCCTTTAGGATTGAGTGGTTTGATTTGCTTGCAACCCAAAGGACTCTTGAGAGTCTTCTCCAACACCACAATTTGAAAGCATCAATTCAGTGCTCAGCATTCTTTATGGTCCAACTCTCACATCCATACATGACTGCTAGAACAACCATAGCTTTGACTATATGGACCTTTGTTGGCAAAGTGGTGCCTTTGCTTTTTAATACATTGTCTAGGTTTGTCATAGCTTTTCTTCCAAGAATATTTGTCTTAATTTTGTGGCTGCAGTCACCATCCTCAATGATTTTCAAACCCCCCAAAATAAAATCTGTCACTGTTTCCACTACTTCCCCATCTGTTTGCTGTAAAATGATGGAACTGGATGCCACTTTTTTTTTTAATGTTTAGTTTTAAGTCAGCTTTCTCATTATAGATTTTTTAAAATATATTGAATAAGGTTCACGGTGCTATACAGTAGGTGTTTGTTGTTTAATTGTGTGTATTGGTTGATCCCAAACTCCTAATTTATCCCTCCTCCATTTTCCCCTTTGGTAGTAATGCATTTGCCTTTTACATCTATAAATCTGTTTCTGTTATGTAAATAAGTTCCTTTGCATCATTCTTGTATTCCATGTATAAGTGATACCAGATTATATTTGTCCTTCTCACTTTGATTTATTTAGTTTGATAATCTCTAGGTTCATCCATGTTGCTTTAAATGGCATTGGTTGATCCTTTTTTTTGGCTGAGTAGTATTTCATTGTGTGTGTGTATGGCACATCTTCTTTATCCTTTCCTCTCTTGAATGGAATATCTTCGAGGAAATATTGTGAGGTAGACAGAACAGCAGAGTTCAAAACTGACAGTTTACTGAGAGCAAGACCAGGGGAACTAAACTGTGCTTCTGGGAGTGTAGAAAACTCATTAACACTTGGCATTCGGCAGAACTTTGCTGGTAGTTCAAGCCATTGTCATGCTACCTTCTACACGTACCCATAAGACTGAACCAAAAATCAACTGGCTCATGGAGATAAAGGGATATCTTAGGAAATGACTTTGTAAGTATGCATTGTATTGCTGTTCAATTTCTTTTTCCACAAGTTCATTACATTGTGAATTCATTATAAGTGATGAAAAGGAGCAAGTGCTTTAGAGTGTGGGCTTTGGAGAGAAACTTCCTGAGTTTGACATCAAGCTCTGGGGCCCATCAAGCTCTGTGTAACTGTCAGGTTTCCATGCTCTCTACCTGCCCCCATTTCCTCATCTGAAATATATATCAACCTCACTGTGTAAAAATGATCAAGTAAATACATGTTTATGATGTTGTAAGAGAGAGTCCCTCGGACTGCAAGGAGATCCAACCAGTCCATTCTGAAGATCAACCCTGGAATTTCTTCGGAAGGAATGATGCTAAAGCTGAAACTCCAGTACTTTGGCCACCTCATGCGAAGAGGTGACTCATTGGAAAAGACTGATGCTGGGAGGGATTGGGGGGCAGGAGGAGAAGGGGACAACAGAGGATGAGATGGCTGGATGGCATCACTGACTCGATGGACATGAGTCTGAGTGAACTCCAGGAGTTGGTGATGGACAGGGAGGCCTGGCGTGCTGCGATACATGGGATCGCAAAGAGTTGGACATGACTGAGCGACTGAACTGAACTGAACCGAAGAGAACTTCTTGGTTCCATTTTGTAAAATAAAATAAAATAAGTAAAACCTCCACAGAAATTAAGGAAAGGACATTTTTTATTTGTTTTAATGCTGTTTTCTGTTGCTGTTCCATGTTCTGTAAGATGTTTGTTTTGACACATCTCAAGGTATATCACATTTGCTGAGATGCTGTGTCCATCCTGTCTCATCCCCTCACTCCTGCTGCTTTTTCATTTGGAATGTTCTTTCTCTGATCCTTGCATGTCCAAGTCCTGCCAGCCTAGAAGATTTGGCTCAAATGTACCGGCCCCTTTCATTACTCTCTAAATGAAAATGTGAATTTCATCTTCCTCTGAAATTGTAAAGCTTACTGTTCAACTGTCGCATTTAAGTTCTCTCTGTCTTGTGTTACAGCTCCTTGAGTACAACACTTCATCTCCTAGATGATAGTCTGTGGAGGTGTTGTCAAAACCTTTCCATATACTCCACATATTGAGTACAACTCTTTGCACAAAGTACATACTCAACAAATATTTGTTGAATGAATTAATGAATACTTGATTTAAATATATTTTGCAACTAAATTATATCATTTTTAAATCAAATATTCTAAAAATATCTATTGAAAAAATACACATGATGCAATGTTAATTTATAGAAAACTCTATAACAATGTGACTGTAATTTTCAAAAACAGAATCTCTATCCATCCATCTATTTACCGCTTATCTGTCTATTTGCCCATGTCTGTCTATCAGTGATTCCCTGGTGGCATCTATTCATTCTGGAAAAATTGGAAATAAACTTCCAAGACTTTACAGTATTTATGTCTACATTATAAGATGCAAGTATTTAAATTTTCTTTTAGGTTTTGATAAAATGTGTATAATCTCAATACATCACCTTTAAAATGATAAAAACTTAATACTGCAACAACATAAATGCCTATACAAAAGTAAGCATGCTTTAGTCTAGAAATATAAAAACACATCCTCATCTTTTAAGAGTTTAACTTTAGACTAAACAGATTAAAATAAATTGATTTAATAGATTTATCTGCTGGCTTTCAGCATATAAGTCTTTAGATATCCTATAAGAAATAGAATATAAGATGGGTTTCATCTTTCTCGCTTAATTCTAAGTGCAATAACTAGTTTGTAATAAAATTTGGAATATTCAGCTTGGAGAAATAAAAAGTAATTTTTAATAAATTCTAAGAGAACTACTAAATATTTTCCACATAGGAATTTAATTATTGAAAGCAAAGCATATTTTTAATTTGCTTTAAATATGCAGAAAGAAAAAAGCAAATAGAGAGAAATTAAGAAATACCAATAAGGAATTGAAAGAAGGTTGGCTATATATATCTATAGAAACTTTTTTAAATGATTTTGTTTGAAAATAGGTTTCATAGTGCTGCACACATAAAATATAATGCTGCTGCTGCTAACTTGTTTCAGTTGTGTCTGACTCTGTACGACTCCATAGACGGCAGCCCACCAGGCTCCCCTCTCCATAGGATTCTTCAGGCAAGAACACTGGAGCAGGTTGCCATTTCCTTCTCCAATGCATGAAAGTGAAAAGTGAAAGTGAAGTTGCTCAATCGTGTCCAACTCTTCACGACCCCATGGACTGCAGCCTACCAGGCTCCTCCATCCATGGGATTTTCCAGGCAAGAGTACTGGAGTGGGTTGCCATTGCCTTCTCTAAAATATAATGAATGTATATATATTTATTGATGTGAAGGAAAAGTATTGGTTATTTGAATAAAAAATTAGAAGTGAGTTCAATTGTTCTTATAAAATGAATTTTCAAAAGGGTATTATATTAAGTAAACTCATCACGTGTTGTTAAGCAACCCTGGGTCATCATTACTGTGCTCTCCAAATACTTACTTTAATACATTTTGACCCAGTAATACCCCAGCTGGGCATACACACCGAGGAAACCAGAATTGAAAGAGACACATGTACCCCAATGTTCATTGCAGCACTGTTTATAATAGCCAGGACATGGAAGCAATCTAGATGTCCATCAGCAGACAGATGGATAAGAAAGCTGTGGTACATATACACAATGGAGTATTGCTCAGCCATTAAAAAGAATACATTTGAATCAGTTCTAATGAGGTCGATGAAACTGGAGCTGATTATACAGAGAGAAGTAAGCCAGAAAGAAAAACACCAATACAGTATACTAATGCATATATATGGAATTTAGAAAGATAGTAATGATAACCCTGTATGCGAGACAGCAAAAGAGACACAGATGTATAGAACAGTCGTTTGGACTCTGTGGGAGAGGGAGAGAGTGGGATGATTTGGGAGAATGGCATTGAAACATGTATAATATCTTGTAAGAAATTAATCACCAGTCTAGGTTCGATGCAGGATACAGGATGCTTGGGGCTGGTGCACAGGGATGACACAGAGGGATGGTATGGGGAGGGAGGTGGGAGGAGGGTTCAGGATTGGAAACACGTGTACACCCATGGTGGATTCATGTTGATGTATGGCAAAACCAATACAATATTGTAAAGTAAAAAAAAAAAATAAAATAAAATAAAAATAAACACATGACAGATTAAAAACAAAAACAAAAACATTTTCTCAAAAGGAATTTCTTCCACCCTGGTAAGAGCTACGCACATCTGACATTTGTCTCCTTAAAGAATTCCTTTGTCTTTGACAAAATTACTCATATCTCTGTAGCACTTCTTAGGATAAAGTTTTCTTATGGTTTATTTGGTTGAACTGAATTTGACTTTATTGGTGAGTGAATTTTCTCTAAAATAGTGATGAAGAAAAGTTTGTTGAAAGAAATTTCACTTTAATGTAACCTTGGAAAAAAGCAACTCCACAGCAATAAAATGGTGACAAAGGAGTTGTTTTCTCAGGGAAGAGTAACAGACTGGTTCCAAATCGGGAAAGGAGTACGTCAAGGCTGTATATTGTCACCCTGCTTATTTAACTTCTATGCAGAGTACATCATGAGAAACGCTGGGCTGGAAGAAGCACAAGCTGGAATCAAGACTGCCGGGAGAAATATCAATCACCTCAGATATGCAGATGACACCACCCTTATGGCAGAAAGTGAAGAGGAACTCAAAAGCCTCTTGATGAAAGTGAAAGAGGAGAGCAAAAAAGTTGGCTTAAAGCTCAACGTTCAGAAAACGAAGATCATGGCATCCGGTCCCATCACTTCATGGGAAATAGATGGGGAAACAGTGGAAACAGTGGCAGACTTTATTATTTTGGGCTCCAAAATCACTGCAGATGGTGACTGCAGCCATGAACTTAAAAGACGCTTACTTCTTGGAAGGAAAGCTATGATCAACCTAGATAGCATATTCAAAAGCAGAGACGTTACTTTGCCAACTAAGGTCCCTCTAGTCAAGGCTATGGGTTTTCCAGTAGTCATGTATGGATGTGAGAGTCGGACTGTGAAGAAGGCTGAACGCCGAAGAGCTGATGCTTTTGAACTGTGGTGTTGGAGAAGACTCTTGAGAGTCCATTGGACTGCAAGGAGATCCAACCAGTCCATTCTGAAGGAGATCAGCCCTGGGATTTCTTTGGAAGGAATGATACTAAAGCTGAAACTCCACTACTTTGGCCACCTCATGGGAAGAGTTGACTCATTGGAAAAGACCCTGATGCTGGGAGGTATTGAGAGCAGGAGGAGAAGGGGACAACAGAGGATGAGATGGCTGGATGGCATCACTGACTCGATGGATGTGAATCTGAGTGAACACTGGGAGTTGGTGATGGACAGGGAGGCCTGGCGTGCTGCGATTCATGGGGTTACAAAGAGTAGGACACGACTGAGTGAGTGAACTGAACTAAAAAGGAAGTTTGACTCAAATTCATTCCTTTATATGGCTAAATAATATTTAATTGCATTTATGTACCACAACTTCTTCATCCATTCATCTATTGATGACATCTATGTTGTTTCCATGGAGAAGGCAACGGCACCCACTCTGGTACTCTTGCTTGGAAAATTCCATAGATAGAGGAGCCTGGTAGGCTGCAGTCCATGCTAAGGGTCGGACACGACTGAGCGACTTCCCTTTCACTTTTCACTTTCATGCATTGGAGAAGGAAATGAAACCTATTCCAGTGTTCTTGCCTGGAGAATCCCAGGGATGGGGGAGCCTGGCGTGCTGCCGTCTATGGGGTCGCACAGGGTCGGACACGACTGAAGTGACTTAGCATGTTGTTTCCATGTGCTGGCTGTTATAAATAGTGTTGTAATGATGAACATTGGGGTACATTTGTCAATTTGAATTATTGTTCTCTCAGGGTGTATATCCAGTAGTGGGATTTCTGGGTCATATGGTTGTTTTAGTCCTAGTTGTTAAAGGTATCTCCATACTGTTCTCCATAATGTCTGTATCAATTTACATTCCTATAGCCTGGTATACAGAGTGAAGGAAAACACATTATTTATATATAAGTGTATGTATATACAATCTAGAAAAAATGGCGCTGGCAAACCTATTTGCAGGGCAGGAATAGAGAACAGACCTGTGGACACAGCAGCATAAGGAGAGAGAGGGAGAAACTGAGACAGTTGTAAGATTCTGAAGAAGAAAAATACATCACTACTGAATAGTACCTGAAATATGTTCTTTCTCTTTGTTACCTTATTAAATATAATTGCGTTGTCTTACTTTGATCTGCTACTTTTCTTTTTCTTTCTTTTTTTTTTTGAGTTATCATGAAAACATTCTAGTGATGGTCCAGTTGTTTATGAACACCATTCCATGATAATTTTCATTTTCCTTAGAATTCACTGCATATTGCCCATTGACTGAAGGCAAAAATAAGCAGGAATACAAACTTCTAGATCCACATATTTTATTGTGGGCTAATAATTTGAATCAGCTCCAATATAGGATCATAAACATATTAAGTATGTTACCATAAGAGGATATTTAGTGTTTATCCTAAGTGTGAAAGTGAAGTCACTCAGTCGTGTCCGACTCTTAGCAACCCCATGGACTGCAGCCTACCAGGCTCCTCCACCCATGGGATTTTCCAGGCAAGAATACTGCAGTGGGGTGCTATAAGGCAAGATTAAATTTAAGCTCTTGTAATTGAATGAGGGTCTCTTCAGTTTCCAAAAATCTACAAGGGAATCAGATTCTATCACAATTCATAGCATCATGAGCTGTTTAAGAACATTCTCATCAGGCTATGTTTCTTTTTCTCATTTAAATTTCTTATTTGCTATTGTCAACTATTTCAACCTAAATTTGCTCTCCTTCAAAACAAAGACAGTTGACATTACTCTGTTTGGAGACTAGTGCTTTGATATAAAACAAGAATTGAACCTGCTATGCCTCTTCAAATTGTATTTATTTTTAAGTTTTATTTTCTAAATTAGAGCCAGTTTGATATATTTGGTTGAATCATTTTTTTTTTTTTTTTTTGCTATTTTTGAGTTTCTGTCTGTAAGGTGTTCCTACATTGTTCAGATTACACTAATTAAAAATCTGCTTATTCTGGAAATTCAAACCTGTATGACTTCTTTTTACAAGAAGACTGAGTAACTCACTTCACTCAACACAGTCCAAAATTTCAAATAAAATTGGAAATTATGGCAAATATGCTTTCAAATCTGGCATCTCTGACCAATCAGAAGTGTCCTTAACACAAATTTTTGCCAGAAAATTAACAAATCTCTGGCATCCTGATTATAACAGGTAGTCATTGTTAAGTGTATGTTTCCAGATGGCTACTTATTCTGGGTAAAGAAGGCAGAACTTAACTTCAGACCAATTCTACTTATACTATCTACCATTTACTCATTGATCTGGGAGCCACAGAGAGGTTTTACCTATGGATATCATCTCTATACCAGATTCTATATATGTGATTATCTTATTTAGTCCATCTAACAATCTTTATAAGAAGCCAATGAATTATTAGTCATTAATCTCATTTTGAAGATAAAAATATGATATTATGAAGACTTAAAAGTGAAGTTGCTCAGTCGTGTCCAACTCTTTGCGACCCCATGGACTGTAGCCTATGAGGCTCCTCTGTCCATGGAATTTTCCAGGCAAGAGTACTGGAGTGGGTTGCCATATCCTTCTCCAGGGGATCTTCCCGACCCAGGGATCGAACCCAGGTCTCCTGCATGGCAGGTAGATGCTTTACCATCTGAGCCACCAGGAAAGCCCAATGAAGACTTAAGTTTTAACCAAAATCACACTTGTTAAAGAATAGAAGCAGGATTCAAATTAAATTGTGCTCTCTTTCTTAGTGACTCCTCTATTTTCCTGCGGACTGTTAGATCTAATGTCTTACAGTTCAGTTCAGTCACTCAGTTGTATTTGACCTTTGCGACCCCTTGGACTGTAGCATGTCAGGCTTCCCTATCCATCACCAACTCCTGGAGCTTACTCAAACTCATATCTATTGAGTAAGTGATGCCATTCAACCATCTCATCATCTGTCATCCCCTTCTCCTCCTGCCTATACCAGCACCTGGGTCTTTTCCAGTGCGTCAGTTCTTTGCATCAGGTGGCCAAAGTCTTGGAGGTTCAGCTTTAGGATCAGTCCTTCCAGTGAATATTCAGGACTGATTTCCTTTAAGATTGACTGGTAGGATCTCCTTGCAGTCCAAGTGACTCTCAAGAGTCTTCTCCAACACCACAGTTCAAAAGCATCAATTCTTCTGTGCCCAGCTTTCTTTATACTCTAGCTCTCACATCCATACATGACTACTGCAAAAACCATAGCCTTGACTAGATGGACCTTTTTTGGCAAGCTAATGTCTCAGCTTTTTAATATGCCTGCTAAGTTGGTTATAACTTTTCTTCTAAGAAAAGGTGTCATCCACACACTATTAAATGTCTTTAAAATGAAGGGGTCATTAAGACATAGTTCTAAAATCAGTTCTCTGGTCTGAGGGACTAGTTAAAATATTTCTGGATATTCTGAGTTATTAAATCATCTTAGCAAGTTCTTTTGAAAATAAATACAGTGATATAGCAGAATTCATGTTCATACTATATCAATTCATTAGACTGAGCTACATAATTGTGTGTAACTATAGGATAAATGGAAGCCCTTTAAAATGTATATTTTAATCTTTTAATTAAGTTAGTCTCTTTATTTGTAACTAAGTTAATCTGTTTCTAAATAATAGTTGTTATTCATCATATTGATATAAAATTAGAGACATTAAAGTAAAATACACAGAAAATAAAGAAATATATGCATAAAATTTCTAGTTTAAGACATTATCATTATATTCTTCTCAATCACTTTGCTAAAATCTCTTTTTTATTAATCTGTAATTTTCAGTATAGTATTTTAGATGTTTCTTATTTTGCTTCATTATTTGAGAACCATTATTTGTATTCATTTTCCTTTGTGTTGTTGTTTTCTTAATGGAATACTTACTGTCACCATCTTGAAAGAATTTCCCTTCTCTTTCATCAGCTCTGGCCAGCTCCACATCTTTCACCAGTAATTTCGCAATGCATTTTAAGCTAACATAAGCTGTTTTAACATTTACTCTTTAACTGAAATCTTATCCATAATAATATTCATAAGTCCATGATAACTTTCGGAATCCCTCCTCATAATTTCAAGGAGAAATTGATGCCATTCATGGATAATGTGTTAATATAGTTTCTTAAGTAAGAAGGAAATAATAGCTTTTGCTTTAGAAATGCTTATGACCTTGCAAGAACATTTGTCCCTATAGAAAAAGCCAAAAAATAAACTCATGTTAGAAGCAACTTAATTGCTCATGAGTTCATACTATAGGAAAAAAGGCTAAACCATTACAAATATCCCTGCACAAAATCCACACTGATAGGGAAGCACATATAAATTGATGCAGAAATTATTTTAGTTTTCTCACAGAACTTATCTTGAACAAATAATGCATTATCCTCACTGTTAATTTCTAACCAATTCTGTTAATTCACACGTTAGGGAAAATCAACACAGGAAATAAAAGGATGAATGATAGACTCTAGGTATAAACTCCTCTATTGTCTGAAAGAGTAAAATATTAGACATATTTTGATGGACAAAATCATCCCTAGTTATGAAATTAAGTTGTGTGTTTCTGAACATGCAACTTTTCCACATCACTTTTTATTATTACACACCTCCCAAACCAAACATGCTAGATTTTCCCCAACATTCTCAAATTTGGACCTCCATACTTCAGCTGATTGCAACACTTTCATATATTTCCCCACCTAAACTTGTGTCATCTTAGAGTTGCTGTTGTTTAGTCACTACGTTATGTCTGACTCTTTGCAACCCCATGAACTGTAGCCTGCTAGATTCCTCTGTCCATGGGGTTTCCCAGACAAGAATACTGGAGTGGCTTGCCATTCCCATCTCCAAGGGATCTTCCCAGCCAGAGATACAACCCAGGTCTCCTGCATTTCAGGCAGACTTTTTATTGTCTGAGCTACCAGGGAAGTCCTTTTCTTAGCGTATACCCTGTAAAAGATATACCATGACCAATATAATGATACAACAAGCCACATATTAAGATAAAACATTTGCAAAATATGTATCCGATAAAAATCACATATCCAAAATGTACAAAGAACTCCTAAAACTCAACATATAAGAAAATGAACAACTGGATTAAATATGGGCCAAAGAAATAATACCTTACCAAAGAAGACACAGAGATGTCAGATAATCAAATGAAAAGATGTTCAGCATCATAAATTGCAAGTTAAGCCAATGGGAATGGCCAAAATCCAAAACACTGACAACACCAAATACTGGTGAGAATGTGGAGCAACAGGAGCTCTCATTCAGTGCTTGATGGGAATCCAAAATGGTACATCATTTTGAAAATATCTGGCAGTTTTATAAAACTAAATATACTCTTACCAATAGATCTAGTAATCATGCCCCTTGATGTTTACCTAAATGAGCTGAAAATATATCTCCATGAAAAACCTACACACGTTTGCAATATCTTTATTTACAATTGGTAAAACTTGGAAGCAACCAAAATGTCCTTTAGAAGGTACACAAGTAAGTAACCTGTGTTACATGCAATGGAATATTATTCAGCTCTAAAAAGAAATGAGTGATCATGCTTTGAAAAGACATAAAGTAACCTCAAATGCATATCCCTAAGTGAAAGAAGCCAATCTGAGATGGCTACACACTGTGTGATTCCAACTATAAGATATTTTGGAAAAGGCAAAACTGTGGAGACAGTGAAATAACCAGTGGTTGCCAGGGGCTGGGGAGGAGGAAGGATGTGTTGGAAAAGAACAGAGGATTTTTAAGGCAGTGAAATTATTCTATGTGATATTTTAATGGTGAGTACATATCATCACACCTTTGTCAAAACTTACAGAAAGGACACCAAGAATGAGACTTAATGTAAACTATGGTCTTCCTTTGGGTGATAATGTAGGTACCAATGTAGGCCCATTAATTGTAAAAATGTGACACTCTGGTACAGGACTTTATTGGTGGGAGTCTGTGTGTGTATATAGGGGTAGGGGGTGTTTGATAAATCTGTACCTTCTGCTCAATTTTGTTGTGAAACTATAACATACCTAAAAATAAAGTCCGTCTATAAAAATAACAATACAGAGAAATTATCTGTAACATGACTTGTCTGATAATGCCATAGAAAATTAAGTCCATTTAGTGGCTAAAGTACCTCTTAGTGAGATAATCCTGTGACCCATGGGACCATCAGGGAACCAGAGATCATATGTCTGGCCATTAGGAGCCCATATCTTCAGAAATGCCCTCTGTCTTAATCCCTTCTGTGTGCACTCCTGTGCACTCACACATCTGTGTACCTGTTCCCTGCCTTGGTTCTTGGAGTGACCTATTGTACTAGAGTGCAAAAACTCCAAATTTTGATGCTAGTTTTCCTTACCATGTACCTAGGGGTGGAGTCAAGGAAGCTCTTGGCTCTGAAACAAATTGCCTAGAGCAATCCAAGGGGTTCCATCTTTTGAAAGATTGTGGGAATCTAGCATTGCATGAAGAAGTAATTTCTGCTTTCAACCTGCCCTGATCTAGTGCCGCAGTTACATGTACTGATTCACATATTTTTCCAGAGATGTGGGTAATGTTTCCTGACCCTGTGTTTATTGGGCTCTGAGCCCCCTGGCCCCTCTGATTAGTTTACAACAGATTTAACTCAGATTCTTACAGAGTTCCTTGAGAAGACTTGACTGTCCTAGTTGTAAGGGAATTAATTTCTGTCCTGTACAATCCCACAGTGTGTTATTAACAATAAGTGTTCCAAGCCTATGATCTTAAAGCAGGTGGTTTTGGATCTAACCATTGGCCAAGTAGGAAATCCATTCAATAACTGTCAGCTACCAGCTGCCTTTTTAGGGGCCACGTAAGGTGGTTCATTGCAGGAGATGAGGCAGGTTTGATCCCTGGGTGGGAAAGATCCCCTGAAGAAGGAAATGGAAACTCACTCCAGTATTCTTCCCTGGGAAATCCCATCCTCTGTTGTCCCCTTCTCCTCCCATCTTCAGTCTTTCCCAGCATCAGGGTCTTTTCCAAAGAGTTGGTTCTTCACATCAGGTAGCCAAAATATTGGAGTTTCAGCTTCAGCAACAGTCCTTCCAGTGAATATTCAGGACTAATTTCCTTTAGGATGGACTAGTTGGATTTCCTTGCAGTCCAAGAGACTCTCAAGAGTCTTCTCCAACACCACAGTTCAAAAGCATTAATTCTTTGGCCCTCAGCTTTCTCTATACTCCAACTCTCACATTCATACATGACTACTGGAAAAACCATATCCTTGACTAGACAGAACTTTGTTGATAATGTCTCTGCTTTTTAATATGCTCTCTAGGTTGGTCATAGCTTTTCTTCCAAGGAGCAAGTGTTTTTTAATTTCATTGCTGCAGTCTCCATCTGCAGTGGCTTTGGAGCCCCCAAAAATAAAGTTCCTCACTGTTTCCCCATCTATTTGCCATGAAGTGATGGAACCAGATGCATGATCTTTGTTTTCTGAATACTGAATTTCAAGCCAACATTTTCACTCTTTCACTTTCATCAAGAGGCTCTTTAGTTCTTTGATTTCTGCCATAAAGGTGGTGTCATCTGTGTATCTGAGGTTTTTTTATATTTCTCCCAGCAGTCTTAATTCCAGCTTGTGCTTCAAGCAGCCTGTCATTTTGCATGATGCATATAAGTTAAATAAGCAAGGTGACAATATGCAGTCTTGATGTACTCCTTTTCAATTTGGAATCAATCCCTTATTTCATGTCCAGTTTTAACTGTTGCTTCTTGACAGACATACAGATTTCTCAGGAGACAGGCCAGGTGATTTGGTATTACTATATCTTTAAGAATTTTACACAGTTTGTTGTGGTCCACACAGTCAAAAGATTTGGTGTAGTAAATAAAGCAGAAGTAGATGTTTTTCTGGAGCTCTTTTGCTTTTTTGATGATCCAGTGGATGTTGGCAATTTGATCTCTGGTTTCTCTGCCTTTTCTAAATCCAGCTTGAACGTCTGGAAGTTCATGGTTCCTATACTGTTGAAGCCTGTGTTGGAGAATTTTGAGCATTACTTTGCTAGCATGTGAGATGAGTGCAATTGTGTGCTAGAGGAAAGCAATAGAATGGGAAAAATTAGAGATCTCTTCAAGAAAATTAGAGATACCAAGGGAATATTTCATGCAAAGATGGGCACAGTAAAGGACAGAAATGGTATGGACCTAATAGAAGCAGAAGATATTAAGAAGAGGTGGCAAGAATATACAGAAATATACAAAAAAGATCTTCATGACCCAAATAACCACAGTGGTGTGATCACTCACCTAGAGCTAGACGTCCTAGAATGGGAAGTCAAGTGGGCCTTAGGAAGCATCACTACAAACAAAGCTAGTGGAGGTGATGGAATTCCAGTTGAGCTATTTCAAATCCTAAAAGATGATACTGTGAGAAGTGCTTCACAAATCTGGAAAACTCAGCAGTGCCCATAGGACCGGACAGAATCAGTTTTCATTCCAATCCCAAAGAAAGGCTTCATACTACTGCACAAAATTTTACAAAGGGGTCCCATTAACCTCTCCCACTGTTTTCCTACTATTAAAACCATATTGTTTTAGCATAGTTCATTAGTTATAATTAATAAGCCTTTATTAATATATTATTATTAGCTGAAGTACATAGTTTTTTCAGCTTTTCTTCCTTTTTACTTGCTGTCTGTGTTCTGTTCCAGGGTCCCATGGAGGATGCACATCTCATGTAGTTGTTATGCTTCTTTAGGCATCTCTTGGCTGTGACAGTTTCTCAGGCTTTCCTCATTTCTGATAACCTTGACAATTTTGAGGTATACTGGTAGTGTACTCTTCCATTGGATTTATTCCTGATATTTTTCTCATAATTAAACTGGGGTTATGGGTTCCAGGGTGAAAGATCACAGAGATAAAGTCTCATCTTCATCACGTCTTGTCAAGGAAGCAATTATTCCTTTTTCTTCTTTTTTTTTTCTTTCTTTTTATTTCTTTCTCTCTTTTTTTTTTTTAATTTCAAAGCAACCTAGGGATTCTCTTAATTTCTCTTTTCCTCTTCCCTCCCCTTTTCCAACCTTGTTCTCTCACATTTTAATCTTCACATAAGAGCAAAATGTCCTTTTCTCTCTTAAATTAAACAAAGTGTTTTCTCCTTTAGCCACTTTGCATCCCATTGTTCTTAGAACAAGATAGACAAAGACTTCCCCTTATTTTGTGATGTCTTGCAATGATCTGATCCCTGCCTATCTCACTAGAATATTTAGGCTATTCCCCTGCCCCACTATGCCCTAGCCAAGCTATTCCTAAGAAACACCAGCTCCAGTTATTCAGCATAGTTACGTAGCTCACATGGTAAAGAATTCACCTGCAGTGCGGGAGACCTGAGTTCTATCCCTGGGTTGGGAAGATCTGGAGGAGGGCATGGCAACCCACTCCAGTATTCTTGCCTGGAGAATCCCCATGGACATAGGAGCCTGGCTGGCTACAGTCCATGGGTTCTTAAAGAGTCGGACATGACTGAAAGACTAAACACAGCACATTGTGCAATAATAGCTGAGGAATCCACCAATAATACCCAGTGCACACTCATACTCCAGGGAGAAGTACACACCTATATGAAACAGAAATGACAGGCAGTGGAGAAGAACCCAAGCCTGAACAAAGCATATGAAGATTTGTCTGTTAAGGTTTTTATCATCTGTCAGCTTTGCTAATTATTCTTTTATTCTCCCCAGTTTTAGGTGCTCTTATCTAAACTTAACACTAATCACATACACTTTAGAAACTCATCAATTTCTTAAAAACAAAACAAAACAAAACACTACTGGCACTTTGATTGGAATTACAATATATTTATAAAATATTTTGAAATATTGGATAGTTTTACTGTACCTTCCAGAATGTTGTACATTTAATTCCTTTATTCAAAACAACTAACCTTCTGATTTATCAATTTTCTTATTTTAAAAAATAATTTGAATAACATTTGTTATAACATTAATTTAGTTTTCAAACTAATATTTCTTTTCTCTGAACTTAGACTTTTTCCTAATTGTAAACTAAATTTTAATTTATTTATATACTTTTATTCATTATTATATATTTAAAAATCTTTGAAAAAGATAAATTTGTCTTTAAATATAGCCTGATCACTTCCTTTAAGTTTTATTTGTAATGTTTTGGATATCCTCAGTTCAGTTCAGTTCAGTTCAGTCGTTCAGTCGTGTCCGACTCTTTGCGACCCCATGAATCACAGCACGCCAGGCCTCCCTGTCTATCACCGACTCCCAGAGTTCACCCAGACTCACGTCCATCGAGTCATTGATGCCATCCAGCCATCTCATCCTCTGCCATCCCCTTCTCCTCCTGCCCCCAATCCCTCCCAGCATCAGAGTCTTTTCCAATGAGTCAACTCTTTGCATGAGGTGGCCAAAGTAGTGGAGTTTCAGCTTTAGCATCATTCTTTCCAAAGAAATCCCAGGGCTGATCTCCTTCAGAATGGACCAGTTGCCCTAATATTCTTTAAAATCTATATTTATAAGCTTTGCATCTTCTTCAATCAAAAGTATTTTTAAGAATAATCATTTTTTTAAATAAAGGAGCCACTTTTATTTTAAAAACTTTTAAAGTAATATGTTTCTATTTTATTATGTTGTTTAAAATATTATACCTTTATTATCTCTGAATTGGGGAACATTTTCAGGCATTCTTAATGGCTTAATATCTGAATGATTAGTTATAACATTTAGCATGGGCTTAAAATGTACATTAAAAAGGTGCAAAGCTCAGTTTCTTCTTCTGAATTTAATCTTAACCATCATAAAGCCATATACTCCTTTCTTTTACTTTCTGGGTTTGTCAGTATTGAAAAAGCAGCTATCCTACAAATCTCATACTTTAGCAACTGTACTTGTGTATTTCCTTTCATAACTAACAGTTTTATTGCATTCTGTATTTAATAGTATGTAAGGAGAAGATTAAAGTTTTATGACTATTTATAGGTGTTATTTTCTCTTATATCCATTATTTTCTGAAAACATTTGTAAAAGTCAAGCAATTTATTTTCCCAGAGAGCTTTAAAAAAAACTTCACTTATAATAGGGCAGAATTACAGTGGAGAATCTTATTTTAAAGGTTTCCGTGAAATACTTCACCAAAGTTTTGATGAGGATGTCTGTAAAAGAAAAGAAAATTAGTGCATAGTTAAGAAATGTCTTAAAGAATGTAAAGGAGGTTGTAAAAAGTCACTTTTAAATTGATTTTTCATAAGTTTTTATTTCTATTCTCTCTGAAATAGAGAGAATAGACTATATTACTATGTAAATCATGTAAAACTTGAATAAAAACTGTCCCCCCAAAAATCTTTATTCCTATGAAGCATGAAAGAAAACCCGAGAATGGAAACCACCTTGCCGTGGCCTCTGATGTCATCAGCTTCTGTTTGCTGTAATAGCCTGCCAGCACCCACTGTGAAAATGTTAAAGAAATGTATAATCAGGGGAATGAGAATGAAAGGCAGAAGTCTAATTAATTAGCATTTATTAACATCCAAGATATGCTAGGCTTGTACACTTAAATTGTGGTGACAGTTATAATAAGTGACAGTGAGAAATGTCGGGAGGACACCAGGGCACCAGTGTTCAGAAAGCAATGGTATTGGTCAGCTTCATGGATTAAATACAAGTGTGGTTATTACAGGGGAGAGCGCGGTTTCTCTTCAGGTATTCTCCTTTTTATCAAAAATGTGCCAAACATTGACTAACAAGTTGGATGTGTTAAATACCCTAGATTTAGTGTACATCATAGTCTAGTGCAAGGAGAATTTCCTGACACTTTCCCATAAGAATGTAAGACTTCACAGATGTAATGAGACTTCAAGACTTGTATGTAGGAACAATGAAAATTTCCTTGATAAGGAAAGAGAATATAGTACTGGAAAAGATGGTTACAAATTCAACAAAAGTGTCTCATAGAAGGCTAGACTCTGAGTACAAGCCAGTGTTGTTTGTTTTCATTATAAACTAAAGCAGAAGTAAATCCTTCTTTGAGGGCACAAACATTAATCTAAAACCTTTTAATCTTCAAAATTAGAGAACTGAACAGCAAGCCCTCAAGCTGATGTTGAACATCATTGTGTTGAAGCCTGCAAATGATAATAACCAGAAAAATGGTCAAAGCATCTAGTTAGCCATGCTGAAGTCCAATTCAAAAGCCAGCTCTTGCAGATTTAAAAGAAAATTTTTTGTAGGCAAGTGTCCTTTTCCACTCTAATTTGTTTTTGAAGACAATCCACAATGTCACTCCCTTCCTCTTTCCATGGAGCTATCTATCATACTCTGGATAACTTTGCATTTAAAAGTTGCTAGCTAAGAAATTCCCTGTGTTCCAGTGGTTAAGACTTTGCCTTCAAATGCAGGGGGGTGCAGGTTTGATTCCTGGTCATGGAGCTATGATCCCACATGCCTGGCAGCCAAAAAACAAAACATAAAGGAGAAGCAATGTTTCAACAAATTTAGCAAAGACTTTTAAAAATATGGCCCACATTGATATATATATATATATTTAAAACAAGGTCGCTCTTTAGAGGACCATTATGTAACATATCTTTCTTTAGTTGGTTTCTGTCCAAATGGTTCCTTTTTGTTGCTGTCACTTCTTGTTTTCTCCATGAGTAAGAGAACTTTGAGTTTGCATCTGAACACATGACTTCCTAAAATAATGGCCACTTTGTCCAGACTCTTTCCCAGAAACTATGTGTGGTGACATATATTTGTTCTGCTGATAGTCTGTAAGCAGAGATACTCTTACGAGAAGGATGCTTGCTTTCGCTCCCTATTTTTCCTTCTCTTGGCTGGAATGTAGATGTGATGGCTGGATCTGAATCATGGAGAGAACCTGTATTCCTGAAAGCATCGCAGTGTTGGTTTACAAGCTCCAGACTAAGGATTTTGTTTTCCTAAGAAAGGAAATAGCTCTTGTTTAAGCCACTCTCTATTAGCTTGCAAGAGCTGCCATAACAAAGTACCATAGACTGGATGGTTTAAAAAATGGAAATTTATTTTCTCACACTTCTGGAGATTAAAAGTCAGATGTTAATAGTGTTAGCCGGACTGTTTTTTTCTGAGACCTCGTTCCTCCCCCGGGTCTGCACGTGGTTTTCAGATTCCCTCTTAGAAGAAAGCCAATTGTATTGGACTAGGGCCCCTCCATATGACCTTGCTTTATTGAAATTATCTTTTTAAAGGCCCTGTCTTCAAACATAGGCTTCCCTGGTGGCTCAAAGGTAAAGAATCTGCCTGCAATGCAAAAGATGCTAAGACACAGATTCAATCCCAGGTTCAAGATCTCCTTGGAGGACTAAATGGCAACACACTCCGATAATCATCCATGGAAAATTCCATGGACAGAGGAAGACATCCCATTAGCAGTATTATTATTATTATTATTATTTGACTTGTAGACAAACACATTCTTAACAAACTACAGGAAGATATTCAAATCATCTAATTACAGATGGAAACTGGGTCATGCAGACATCACAGGCATCTTAGACCTTTTCTCCTCAATAAACCTGACTTCTGACCCAGTATAGGCACACTTTGCCCCTTGACAGGGAAACCTGTCCTACCAAACTTACAAGGTAGAAAGCAGACAAATTGTGCTTTCTGAAATAGGACCCAAGAGATACCAAACCATATATGTGAGTTTCTTCTTCCACGTCAATCAGACAGATCACTAAGTCACTCTATCCTGTGATGGTAAGTGATGAGCAGGGAGACACAAACTTGAGTTCTCTCATGAAAAATTTGCCATATGGAAAAATGAAGCTAAGGAAAGTGACTTTTCTCCCAGTTTAGTTCAGTTCAGTCATTCAGTCGTGTCCAACTCTTTGTGACCCCATGAATCACAGCACGCCAGGCCTCCTTGTCCATCACCAATGCCTGGAGTTCACTCAAACTTATGTCCATCGAGTCGGTGATGCCACCCAGCCATCGCATCTTCTGTCATCCCCTTCTCTTCCTTCCTTTAATCCCTCCCAGCATCAGAGTCTTTTCCGATGTGTCAACTCTTCACAAGAGGTGGCCAAAATATTGGAGTTTCAGCTTCACCATCAATCCTTCCAATGAACACCCAAGACTGATCTCTTTGAGGATGGACTGGTTGGATCTCCTTGCAGTCCAAGGGACTCTCAAGAGTCTTCTCCAACACCACAGTTCAAAAGCATCAATTCTTCTGCGCTCAGCTTTCTTCACAGTCCAACTCTCACATCCATACATGACCACTGGAAAAACCATAGCCTTGACTAAACAGAACTTTGTTGGCAAAGTAATGTCTCTGCTTTTGAATATGCTATCTAGGTTGCTCATAACTTTCCTTCCAAGGAGTAAGCGTCTTTTAATTTCATGACTGCAATCACCATCTGCAGTGATTTTGGAGCCCCCCAAAATAAGTCTGACGTTGTTTCCACTGTTTCCCCATTTATTTCCCATGAAGTGATGGGACCAGACGCCATGATCTTCGTTTTCTGAATGTTGAGCTTTATGCCAGCTTTTTCAGTCTCCTCTTTCACTTTCATCAAGAGGCTCTTTAGTTCCTCTTCACTTTCTGCTATAAGGGTGGTGTCATCTGCATATCTGAGGTTATTGATATTTCTCCCAGCAATCTTGATTCCAGCTTGTGCTTCTTCCAGCCCAACGTTTCTCATGATGTACTCTGCATAGAAGTTAAATAAGCAGGATGACAATATACAGCCTTGACATACTCCTTTTCCTATTCGGAACCAGTCTGTTGTTCCATGTCCAGTTCTCACTGTTGCTTCCTGACCTGCATATAGGTTTCTCAAAAAGCAGGTCAAGTGGTCTGCTATTCCCAGCTCTTTTAGAATTTTCCACAGTTTATTATGATTCATACAGTCAAATGCTTTGGCATAGTCAATAAAGCAGAAATAGATGTTTTTCTGGAAATCTCTTTGTTTTTTCAATGATTCAGCGGATGTTGGCCATTTGATCTCTGGTTCCTCTGCCTTTCCTAAAACCAGCTTGAACATCTGGAAGTTCATGGTTCACATATTGCTGAAGCCTGGCTTGGAGAATTTTGAGCATTACTTTACTAGCATGTGAGATGAGTGCAATTGTCCAGTAGTTTGAGCATTCTTTTGCATTGCCTTTCTTTGGGATTAGAATGAAAACTGACCTTTTCCAGTCCTGTGGCTACTGCTGAGTTTTCCAAATTTGCTGACATAAAGTTGTGTAGCACTTTCACAGCATCATCTTTCAGGATTTGAAATAGCTCTACTGGAATTCGTCACCTCCACTAGCTTTGTTCTTAGTGATACTTTCTAGGGCCCACTTGACTTCACATTCCAGGATGTCTGGCTCTAGGTGAGTGATCACACCATCGTGATTATCTTGGTCATAAAGATCGTTTTTGTACAGTTCTTCCATGTATTCTTGCCACCTCTTCTCAATATCTTCTGCTTCTGTTAGACCCATACCATTTCTGTCCTTTATCGAGCCCATCTTTGCATGAAATGTTCCCTAGGTATCTCTAATTTTCTTGAAGAGATCTCTAGTCTTTCCCATTCTGTTGTTTTCCTCTATTTCTTTGCATTGATCGCTGAGGAAGGCTTTCTTATATCTTTTTGTTATTCTTTGGAACTCTGCATTCAGATGCTTATATCTTTCCTTTTCTCCTTTGCTTTTTGCTTCTCTTCTTTTCACAGCTATTTGTAAGGCCTCTCCTGAGCCATTTTGCTTTTGTGCATTTCTTTTCCATGAGGATGGTCTTGATCCCTGTCTCCTTGTACAATGTCACGAACTTCCATCCATAGTTCATCAGGCACTCTGTGACATCTAGTCCCTTAAATCTATTTCTCACTTCCACTGTATAATCATAAGGGATTTGATTTAGGTCATACCTGAATGGTCTAGTGTTTTTTCCCACTTTCTTCAATTTAAGTCTGAATTTGGCAATATGGAGTTCATGATCTGAGCCACAGACAGCTCCCTGTCCTTTTTTTACTGACCGTACAGAGCTTCTCCATCTTTGGCTGCAAAGAATATTCAGTCTGATTTCTCCCAGTACTAAAAGTGATTTCACACAACATTTTAATTTCATTTGGAATTCAAATTTTTATTAAAGCCTGATAACATTGCAAACCAGAAGTTCAGAGAATGAGGCATATGAGTTTTTCAAAGTTATTATTGATTACTTAAACTGTCTCTTATAGGAGACACTTATTCTTTACTCAGACATTAGAAGATTACTATTTGGGAAACATGGTAAAATTTGGGGCACTTGAGACAGTGCATTTTAGGAGTCACAATACCTAGGGAAGAGATCATGTTGCTGGAAATGTGTTAAAGATACTGGCTGAGTTACAGTCTAGGAATTTAGTCCATTTGTTGGTAGAGACCCGAGTTTGACAAACTATGGCTTTTGTGGCATTTTCACCCCTTGCCCGTTTTGCAAATAGTTTTACTGGAACATATTTTTTATATAAGATCTATGGCTATTTTATGCTAAGACAACAAGGTAGTCTTTATGAAAGAGAAAATGTTGTCCACAGGGCCTAAAGTATTTAAGGTATGGCCTGTTCTGAAAATATTTGTTGGCAAGGGCCTAGAAGAGGGTCATACAGAATACTTCCATTTTTAGCCATTAATTTGCCCTTTTAAAATGCTAAATTATCGTATGCAATTGGCTACATATTCATAGAAACATTTTATGGATTATTACATATATAAACTGATGAACTCTACATTTTGTCACAAATGAAGGATTTGGTCCTTATATGTAAAATGTTCTGCTATGCTTAGAAAATTATAAGATACCACTTCATCTAAGCTAAGAACAAGTGTTCTAGTTAAGATCCAATTAGATAATTTTATTTCTTTTGCACTCTAATGGGAAAATGGTTTGATAATATTTTAAATAGATTGAAAAGTTAGCTTGTGAAATTATTTTTCAGTGAATTAATGGTTTAGGATCATTTTCACGAACTCATCTCAGTTTCATTAATATTAAATACAAGCTAATTCTCAGATAACTCTCATTTAAATATATGTATGCAAATAACCTGATGTTTTCTACAACACAATGAAAAATTTTTTCTAAAATAACTTAATCTTGGTTGCCTAATTTTATTTTCTGTAAAATTAAAGTTATTTAATTCTTCAAAATCTAGTCAGAGTTCAGCCAATAGTGTACTATATTAGATTATGGAATATAAGCCTTTATTTCAAGCTCATAAATCTGAATAAAATTTCTGACTGAATGCTGCTTAATGAAAGAAAAATGAGATGTACTATTGTACTCTAAAGCATAACCCTCCAACTGGATTGTTGAGCCCACTGCCTTATAGAGGGCAAATGTTTTCAATTACAAGCCTGAAATGCTTTCTCTTTTGAAAATATTTGCAATGTTTTATGGTAATTATAGTATGAGTATGGATTAAACATAATTGTAAGTGTCACATACTTACCACAGTAGGATATAATTTATGGGCTTACAGTGAGAGAAATGATTTTGTTTATGCATATAAAAGATAATGTTAAGTCTCTGAAATCAGAATCCTGGAGTGCTTGCTACAAGAGTTTATTATCATCTCACATTTAAACACTTATGTTTCTATTATTGCTGGCAGTTTTCCATAGTAACCACTACCTGAACACAATTTAATTACATTGTGCAGCAATTTAAATTAACTCAGAAGGGGCTGTTTAAGGAAGGATATTATACTATAGCATATCAATTAAGACTTATTCAAAGTAATTTTTAAGCCTAGGAGTCCCGTATTGCAAAACCGTATTGCAAAACCAGTATAGTATTGTAAAGGAAAATAAAGTAAAATTTTTTAAAAAAATTAACTTTCTCAACAACAGCAAAAAAAACTGTATTGCTGGAGAAAATTATAATGTTCTAAAAGAGAAAATGATGACGCTGTTGATTTTCTTTTCTCAATGTTATATTCTGGCAGAATGGGATAAACTTTCTTGATCCACTGGTTTTACATTCTCTATTTTCCTATAGACTGTAATACTTTTACTGTGTGCTAATAAGTCTGTTTTTAAAAATATATATAGCCTTTAAATTTATTAATTCCACTTCTAGGAATGTAATTTCAAAAATTATATTGACAGATGCTCACCATAGATTATTTATGATAATAAGAAATTCAACCTTGACAATATGTTAAATAAGATCCATTCCTATGATTAATAGCTGCACAACCATTTAAAAAAGAGATTTAATGTGAATTTCAATTAAATCAAAAAAGTGCATAAAATTATAAATGCAGTATATATACTTACACAAATACATACAGATATAATAACCAGAATGCTTAGTATAATAGTTACCCCTAGATTGTAGGTTTTACATTTTTTTCTTTTTTCTCTTTTATATTTTCCTAATTTTATTCAGTGACCATGTGTTATATTTGCTATCAGATGAGACAACTGTGAAATATATTTCAAATACAAAACTATCGATCAGCTATAAATTCTAGGAACACTGGCTTTGTGTACCTGGCCCATTTATACTCCCAGAGACAAATGAACACAACATCTAGTCATCTATTTAAACCATTCCTTCAGTTTGACCAAGTAATGTCACATCTATTCAGATGCAGCAGAAAAGATGCATTGTGAGCTTTTTATTGATATGTCAACTATTTACAGAAACTGAAAAACCTTCTAAAACTATGTGCTTTTTCACTTCAGGCAAAGCAACTAATAGAATCAATAAATTTGGTACCTGGAAATTATGGTTTTAATCATGTTTTCTCTCTTCTTATTTCTTGTCTTTCTGCTGTGGCTAGGACTAAGCATATTTTATTGGTGAGAGTAGTGAGAATGGGCATACTTGTTTTGTTCCTGATCTTAAAGGAAAATTCACCCTTTTACCATTGCATATTATTTGCGGGCTTATCATATAGGACCTTTATTGTGTTGAGTAACATTTCTTCTATACTCAATTTGTTGTGAATTTCTATCATGAGAGAATGTTGAACTTTTGTCAATATTTTTCTGGATCTATGGAGATGGTCATATATTTTCATGGTTCATTTTGTTACTGAGACTTATCATACACATTGATTTGTGTTGAACCAATCTTGCATACCAGTGATAAATTCCACGCAATCATAGTTTATAACACTTTAAATGCTCTGTCTAATTTGGTTTGCTAGTGTCTTGTTGAGAATCTTCACATATATATTCACAGGGCATACTGTTCTATATTTTTATTGTAATACCCTTAACTAGCTTTGATATCAGGGTATTTTGACTTCGTCAAATGAGTCTGGACATGTTTCCTCCTCTTCAATTTTTTGCATGAATTGGAAAATTTTGGTGTTAATTCTTCTTTAAAATGTTTGGTAGAATTTACTGTGAAAACATTTGGTCTTGAGCTTTCCTTCACTGAAAGGTTTTGATAATTGATTCAATCTCCTTACTCGTTGTTGGTCTGTTGGCTCATGATTCAGCTTTAATAAATTTCACATTTCTAGGAATCTAAACAACAATAGAACAATAGTTGGACACTATAATATCCCATGAGTCACCTTTCTGTTTCTGTATGATGTAGCATTAATAGGTTTCCTATTTCTAGGAATCTATTCATTTCTTCTAGGCTTTTCAATTTGTTGGCATAATCATAGTAGTCTCTTACAGTCCTTTGTATTTCTGTGGTATTCCATAAGTATTGTAAATATTGCTATATTGTGTTTCCATTTTAATTTGCTTCAAGATATTTTCAAATTTCCCTTTCAATTTTTTCTTTGATGCATTGGTTGTCAGGAGTATATTGTTTAATTTCCCTTTATTTGTGAATTTTTCAGCTTCTTTCATGTATTTATTTCTAATTTTATTCTATTGTTATCATAAAAGTGACAATATATATTCTAGTCCCTTAAATTTGTTGAGATTTGTTTTGTGACCTAACGTGATATATCCTAAATTTTTTTTCATGTGTTGTTGAGAAGAATTTGATTTTGCCCCTGTTGGGTAGAATGCTCCATATATGTCTTTTAAGTCCATTTATCTATAGTTGCTGTGTCCATACTGAGCTTCTGTCTGGATGATCTATCCATTGTTGAGAGTGAGATATTACAATCACCCACTGTTATTACTGATGTTTATTTCTCCTTTTAACCCTGTTACTATTTGTTTTACATAAATAGATGCTCTGATGTTGGGTGCATAAAGGTTTGGAATTGTCTTTTCTCCTCTGTGGATATATATAATGACTGTATAATGACTAGCTTTTGACCATTTTAACTTAAAATCTATTTTGTCTGACATATGCATAGCTTTCTTTTGGTTGCCATTTGTTTGGTATATTTTTTGCATCCCTTCACTCTCAATCTATATGTGTCCTTAAAGCTAAAGTAAGTCTCTTGTAGGCATAATACAGTAGGATCTTATTTTTGATTCACTCATCCATTCTATCTTTTGATTGAAATTTTTAATCCACTTACATATAAAGAAATTGTTGATGGGTAAGGACTTATTATTACCATTTTGTTAATTTTTGTTTCTATCTGTTTTGTAGATTCATTGTTCCTGTTTCCTCTCTTGTTGTATTTGATTTGATTACTACTTGTAGTGATGTACTTTGACTCCTTTATCATAATTTTTTCTGTATCCCCTCAGTTGGAAAAGAGTCCAGAGTCCCTTGTCAGGTGTCCTCCATAAGTGGATGGAGTCATTGGCTGGGCTCCCTGCCTGGGCCAGGTCACAGCCTGCATTCAGCAATCAGACAAGTCTGTTGGGTTGGTCGTGCTACAGAGTGGGGATGCAGTCTGGGCTGCATGGCTGTATTATGCAATATACTGGATACTAAGCCTGCCCAGGGTCACTGTTCGGACCCCATGGTTAGGGCAGGGCAAGTGGCTATAATTAACAGTTGGTCAGCCTACTGGCTTAATTCTTGCCCAAATGCAGCTGTAGGATGGACTCTGAAGTTGCCAGAATTCTCTGGTCATGCTTCCTGGTTGCATAGAGCTGGAAACTATATTTAGCTGTTGGACAAAGCAGCAAATCTACTTCCATGTCCAGCCAGAGACACTGGATTGGTTTGCAAATAGGCGGAGCTGTTGGCTGAGATTTCTGTTTTGGCATTGATGCAAGTGTATGTAGGATGCCCAGGTTCTCTGGACAATCTTTCACTCAGGCTGGACTGGAGGCTACAGTTAATGGTAGCTGGTGCTTTGAATTTGCTTCCTTGCCCAGGTAGGACTGTAGAGTAGTCTCCATAAGCAGTATAGCTGGTTGGCTAGACATGAATCAAAACTGCCCATTGAGCTCTCTGGCCAGACTGGTCCATTGGCTCTACTCTGTATATGGACAGAGCTGCTGGTTGGGGTCTACCCAGGCACAGCTTTGAGGAGAAATGTGGTCTGACATCTGAGTACTGGTTGCCATAAGCTCTGCCCACCTCTCCAGTGTTCTGATCCTAGATGATCAAGACTCACAGGGTTCCCTAGGGATCCCTGTAAGGCAGGACCCAAATAAGCCTCCTGGGAAGTGCTCCTCAATGCTGGGGGAGCTGGATATTCCCCTGGGGTCATTTATTCATTTTTTCTTACTGGAGAAACCATAGGCCAGCTAGTTCCCTTTGGAGTGGCACCATGCGGCATTGGAGGGGTGATGTCGTCAGACAGTACCTGCTCTTCTCACCCTTAGAATGTAGTCAGTCTCTGTGGTCCAGAAAGGAGTATGTTTCAGCTTCATCCCTGGGACCTGAATGTATATTGCCATTTTGATGACATCACTCTTCACCTGTAAGTTTCTAGTACTGAAAATATTAATTAATGTATTTTCTCTTTCTATCTTTCTCCCTCTTTCTCTCTTTCTGGTGATGCCAATAGAATGTCGTTAATTAATGCATGCTGCAAGCATTTTGATGTCATTGATATATAGTTGACTGAAACCCATTACTCACCTCAAAGTGAATTTTCATTTTACCATATGCAAAAGATGGTTACAGATTTTCATATTAGCTACTGATTAAAACATTTTGTTAGGGTAGGACATGGGTTGAGTTTTTATCTTCCTCTTAATTACAAAACTATATTGCAGAATTCATCCTGTGAAATGAGCCATCAACACTGTACGTCTTTCATATCCATGCCATGTATAGGCATTGGCTTGTGTAGCATTTAGATATGTGCCATGAGAATTTGAGAGTTGAGTAGCATTTGGAGAAGTGTATTGTGTAGCCAGTTGAGTTGTGATTTTTAAAGGGATGCAACAGATGTATCCCAACACCAACCTCAAGGCCCCTTGTTTATTCTTTAGGTACCTCACTTTCATCGATGTTGAAATATAATGGGTGAGACAGGGGCTGGGAACTTTTGCATAATCTTTAACATGTACTACTCTGATTAATAAACCTTAGTATAATTATGTAGGAGTCAGACATTCTTCATAACTCTCATAATCCGCTTTGATTTTATTTCTAAATAGAAGACACAAATCAAAATGGATAGGGTAGACTGACCAAATCAAGTAAGAAATTACTGTTCCAATTCATTCCAGCCTGTCAACTCATCTAAACTTTTCCCCCCTTCTACACCATTATTATCTTACTTGATTAACAATTCAATCTAGAAGTTAAGGTTATTGAAGAATGTCCCGAACTCAAAACTTTATACAAATATGTAGCTTATTGGCTTAGAATTAAATGTCTTATTCTATTATGATCTGGGTGCTTTGTTTGGATGGGAACATTGACAGACAAATAAGGTAGGCAGTATCTCCTAACTTATGCATTTTCCTTCAAAGCATTGCTGTTTTATATTGTAAGCCATTAGTAATCTTACAACTCATTTGTTACCTGTATACACGCTCCTTTTTCTTAAACACCTAAACAAAATGACACAAACACACACACATACATAAAACCAACCAGCTTTTACTGACATACGAAGTATATTCCATTCATTTGAAGTTTATTTTATTAAGAAAGGTATAACATAAAGATATTATAATAGAAAAATAAAATGAAAAAGTGACATAAAATGGGAAATACAAATATTTTAAGAAAATATTATATATGAATAAGCATAAAATTTAGCTGTAAGCTTCCAAAAAGAAGGTAAATATGAAAAAAGGCTGTGTAATTCTTACCATCAAACCAGATAGCATACATGTTAAAGAAACACAATTTTTTTTCTAACATTTTATAAAGAAATGTATCACACATATTCAAAAAAAGAGAAAAAAAGAAACAGTTAAATATAGTAGATGATGCTATCTGAACAATAATTTGGTAAAAGATGCAAAAAATGTTCACAAAAATATTATATCTATTGATCTTCAATGAAAACCAAAAGCAAGTGGTTAACTTGATACTGAATGAAATATGTTGGTAATATGGTGTGTGTGTGTACATGTGTGTTTAATCTGATAAAGTCAAGCCTTAGATACTTGATCTCTAAAGGACAAGAGACAGTGTGTTCTTTAAATAACCTTTGTCAAATAGCAATTTTCTTATCAAGATCTGTTGACTAATCTAAAAAGCACACAACATGAGATCTGTGAGTTCAGTTTTATTCGGGGCTTTCTGAGGAGCACAAAGTGGAGACAGTCTCTCAGACAGCTCTAAAAAGTATGAGCGGGTCAGAACCTATGTGATTTTGGGGAAGGGAGTTTGTGCAATCAAACATTCATCTTTGGAGAAGGTTTTTGCTAGTCTTGGGAAGCAGATACCTATGTTAACAATTTCAGTGCTTTTGTAGATAAAAGAAGATGCAAGGAATTGGGTTCATAAAATGGTCTCCTGAAATTGCCTAACTAGCCTGTTTTGCCATTTTTTCCAGTGCACAGAATGCCTTATTCCTGATCTCCACCCTTAACTTTCAAGGTATTCTAATGGTCAGAAGCTACAGTGGTTGGTGACTTCATTCTTGTAGAACCAGATGGTGAGCAGCATTGTTTTAGTTGTCAGGACCCAGAAGACATCCAACAAAAAGCTGAACTTCTTGTCCTTAGCCTGAGATTCAAACAAACAAATATAGCAGGCAAACCTGCTATATTGCCTAGAAGAGAAGAAGCAGGTTATTTGTAATCTCGTCAGATACTCAACAAGCTTTCCCTTGTTTTTATCTCCTCTACCTCCTTTCTTTTTGTTCTCTTGGGTCTGAGCAATATTCTAGTCTCTCCAAAGTAAATCCCAATGAGCCCAGAGACAACTCAGTTGCTCCCTCAACACGCTCTTTATTTCCTTGGTTACATATTGAAGCCTGGAGACATGCTTCATTTTCTCTGGGTAGAGGCTGATGGCCCATTCATGGCCCACAACCTCGTTGTGGGCAAAGGGCATGCTTAACTCAGTGAAGCTATGAGCCATTCTGTATAGGGCCACCCAAGATGCATGGGTCATTGTGAAGAGTTCTGACAAGATGAGGTCTACTGCAGGAGGAAATGGCAACCCCCTCCAGTATTCTTGCTCAGAGAACCCTGTGAACAATATGAAAAGACAAAATTATATGACACCATAAGATGAGCACCCAGGTCAGAACGTGTCCAATATACCACTAGGGTAGACTAGAAGGCAATTACAAATAGTTTCAGAAAGAATGAAGGGGCTGGGCCAAAGCAGAAATGATGTTCAGCTGTGGATATGTAGTAGTGAAAATAAAGTTCAATGCTGTAAAGAACAATAGGATGAACAATGATTCATCCTATAATGAATCATCCAGGTCCATGAATCGAGGTAAATTGGACGTGGTCAAGAAGGAGATAGTGATTGAACATTGACATTTTAGGAATCAGTGAACTAAAATGGATGGGAATGGGCAAATTTAATTCAGATGACAATTATATCTACCACTGTGGACAAGAATCACTTAGAAGAAATGGGGTAGCCCTCATAGTCAATAAAGAATGCAAAAATCAATGCTTGAGTGCAATCTCAAAAATGGCAAAAATACCTTGGTTTGTTTCCAAAGCAAACCATTCAATGTCACAGTAATCCAAGCCTATGTTTCACTTACTAATGCTAAAGAAGCTGAATTTGAATGATTCTATGAAGATTTACAACACTGTCTAGAATTAATACCCCAAAAGATGCCCTTTTCAACATGGGAGATTAGAATGCAAAAGTAGAAGTCAAGAGATATCCAGAATAACAGGCAAGTTTGGCCCTGGAGTACAAAGCAAAGCAGGGCAAAAGCTATTAGAGTTTTGTCAAGAGGATGTGCTGGTCATAGCAAGCACCCTTTTCCAATAAGAGACAATTTTACATGTGAACATCATCAAATGGTCAATAATGAAATCAGATTGATTATGCACTTTGTAGCTGAATATGGAGAAGTTCTATACAGTAAGCAAAAGTGAGATCTGGAGCTGACTGTGGCTCCGATCATGAGCTCCTTTTTGCAAAATTCAGGCTTAAAGTGAAGAAAGTAGGAAAAGCCACTAGGCCATTCAGAAGTGACCTAAATCAAATTCCTTATGATTATATAGTGGAAGTGAGGAATAGATTCAAGGGATTATATATGGTAGACATAGTGCCTGAAGAATTATGGTCAGAGGTTTGTAACACTGTAGAGGGAGCAGTGAACAAAAACTTCTCAAAAGAAAAATAAATGCAAAAAGGCAAAGGGGTTGTCTGAAGAATCTTTAAAAATAGCTGAGGAAAGAAGTGAAAGGCAAGGGAGAAGGGCAAACACCCAACTGAATAGAGTTTCAGAGAATAGCAGGGAGAGATAAGGTCTTCTTAACTGAAAAATGCAAAGAAGTAGAGGAAAACAGAATGGGAAAGGCTAGAGGTCTGTGCAAGAAAATTGGAGATATCAAGGGAACATTTCATGCAAGGATGGGCATGAAATGATAAAGACCTAACGACAAGGAAAGAAATGATAAGGACCTAACAGAAGCAGAAGAGATTTAGAAGAGGTGGCAATACACAGAAGAACTATACAAAAAAAAAAGTCCTAATGACCTGGATAACCACTACGGTGTGGTCACTCACCTAGAGCCAAACATCACTGAGTGTGAGGTCAAGTGGGCCTTAGGAAGCATTACTATGAAAAAACATAATGGAGGTGATGGAATTCCAGCTGAGATATTTAAAATCTTAAAAGATGATACAATTAAAGTGCTGCACTCAATTTGCACTCACATATGTCAGCAAATTTGGAAAACTCAGCAGTGTCTACAGGACTGGAAAAGGTCAGTTTTCATTCCAGTCTGAAAGAAGGACAATGCCCAAAATCATTCAAAAAGCCTTACAGTTGCACTCATTTCACATGTTAGCAAGATTATTCTCAAAATCCTTGAAGCTGTGCTTCAGAACTACATGAACGGAGAACTTCCAGATACATAAGCTGGGTTTCAAAGAGATAAAGGAACCAGAAAACAAATTTTCAATGTTTTTTGGATCATAGAGTAAGCAAGGAAGTTTTAGAAAAAAACTGCTCCTGCATCATCGATTATGCTAAAGCCTTTTACTGTGTGGATCACAACAAAATGTGGAAAATTCTTAAAAAGATGGGAATACCAGACCACCTTACCTGTTTCTTGTTTCTTGAGGAACCTGGGTATAGGACAAGAAACGGTTAGAACCAGACATGGAACAATAGACTGGTTCAAAATTTGGAAAGAATTACAGGGCTCCACTAATGCTTTGACACTAGTTAAGCTATCTTTCATTCTAGTAAATTTCAGAGTTAAATTATAGTGGTGTTGCTCCAATGATCCATTGGATAAATTTTAGGCTTTCCATAGAATGCCAAAGAGATTTACTATCTTAATTTAATTTATTATCTTAATACCTTTTTTTTCTTTTTTGTCTGAGATTCATGGAGTTATTATGAATGATTAAGTCACATAAGTTGGTAGGGAAAGGTATGAACACCATTTTTCAGCTTTCCTTGCAGGATAGAGTTTTCTGATGCTAACAAGTTTAGCTGATTCTATGACTGGAATACATTGTCAGCAGTAGAAATGGTTCAACTATGTTATTAGCCAGTTTCTTTTAAGAGATCAGATGGAAAAGGAAGCATTGTTAAATAGGGATCTTCCCATACAAAGGATTTTCTTAATAGTCTGATAATCATCTTAGCCTTCCCATATCTTACAGAAGATGCTAAGAAGTAAGACAACAATATAGGTTACCTGAATCTGTGTCAATCAACATCTAACTCTTTGGGGATTTAGACTAGACATCATTTACGTAGCAGAACTGTCCCTACCCTGACTTTCACCAGAAATTCCTATTTTAAATACTATATTTCCTCTCTGTGATATCTCAGCAATATATCCCTGAAAATATATGCAAAATAAACTTCAGATTGAAGTTAATATTGGGGTAGTCAGATTCTATCTCTGAAGTTTAAGTCATTAAACTTTAGATAAAAGGTTTAGAGAAGAATCTTTAAAGGAGCATATTCAGTTTGATTTAGGTTCAGTAGGTAGTTCAACTAGATTATTAACTGTGTGTGTCAATAAATATTTGACCAATCAATAAGTATTTGTGGAACAAAATGGAAAATTATAATAGTTGTGTCATTTAAAATTAATTTTTTTTCAATTTATTCTCTCAAAATTAAAGTAATATTATTCCTGAGTTGCTTCATCTGTAGTATTAGAGATATCTATCTTTTCTAATGGGTAATTATTACTCTACTAAAGTAGTATCAATATAAGTCACTTAAGTAGTATCACCCAACATACTTGACATATTTGCTTTAAAATATGAAGCATAAATTTGTATTAATGACATCACTTAAAATATTGAGAAAAATTGTTATGAAGCATAATAAAAACAATGTTTTTGCTTTTATAGCAGATCAGATTCTAATTTGACTTCCTTAAACAATGTGAAATACAATATTGGAGCTTTAGGTATCTGTTAACACCAAGCAAAAAGATCCAGCATTTAGAGATTCAAACTGAGTTAAAAGTATATGCACATGGATATTCATACACATATATATTTTTTTAATTTAAAGATATCCAGAGTATAAATGAACTCTTGCTCTCCCCAAATGGGGTAGAAGACTGCGTGCTTCACAGCAGTAGTGGATCTTCACAAGGCATGCTGTTATCTGCCCTTTGCAGACAATGCAATTATTCTGGATTCAATGTTAGCAACCTTGGAGAGAAAATGAGTACTGAGGGCATTTCAGCTCATGATGCTGATGTTTGCTCAATTTTGGCTCTACTTCTTGAAGTTTAACTTCAGCCTTGGAAATGGGTGCAGCCTTGGAAATGGAAATGGAAGTTTTATCTCAAGATACTTTTGTATAATGTGTGAATTAGAGACGGCTTAGTTGGCAATGATTTCAGAAATACATGTTTAATTCATTTAGATAGGAGAAAGTAAGCATACAAAGTTTCAGTTTGCTATTGTAGCTGAGAGTTTCCAATTAGTAATGAACATAAAGTTTACCTAGAATATTCAACAGTCATTAGAATAATAAGGCTTTTATTCTATATAAGTTTTACGGTGTCTTCTTACTATATAATGAATTAAAGAAAATATACCTAATATTTGTAATTGAAATGATGGTACGTAAATCAAATCTGTCCAATTCAAAAAGTACGAACATAGATCATCTGAAAAGCATGACCCCAATACACTTGTGCTAAGTTGCTGCGGTCGTGTCCTACCCTTTGTGACGCTATTAACTGTAGCTTGCCTGGCTCCTTTGAGCATGGGGAGAGGATATTGGAGAGGAGTATCCAGGCAAGAATATTGGAGAGGATTGCCATTTCCTCTACAGCAGATCTTCCCAACCCAGGAATTGAATCGGGGCATCCTGATTGCAGGTGGGTTCTTTACCAACTGAGCTATGAGGGAATACACTTACTTTTTGTTTAATATATGTCGCACTTGTGAGAACCTCAAAACTTTTGCATTTGGCTACAATCATATTAAAAATACAACTTTGAGGCAGTTCTAATAAATGGAACACTTTTAGAGGTCAAATGCAACCTTGAAATCATGTAAAACTGCTTTGAATCACAGAACCTCTCAAAAATGCATGCTGAACAAATTCAAGTTAACCTGAGATTAACTAAGTTCTAGAATATTCAGTTAAGTTGGAATCCTCTCTATTTCTCAGCTTCTGAAAATAATCTTTTTATATAGTTCTGTCAGGACCATAATAGGATTTAAAGGTTAAGATTCCTGGACGGGAAATAGGAAACCTTAAAATGAAAAATGTCTACGCAAATGGAATAGGTGCTGAGTGTTAATGATACTGGGTGTGTCACACGGACAACCTTTGGGTGTCAGGAAGGTCCAGCGAGATGAATGGAGTGTTTTCTGGAGAAGCTGAACATGGAGAAAATTCATATTGGGTGATACATCTCTCAGTACAGTAGCTGTTAAAGAAAATCTGCTACTGCTATTAGGTAACAAGTTGTTATTCCCAAAGTAGAGAATATTGATGTATCATTTATATCACCTGGTCCCAGGTACAAGGTTTCTTCTCTGAGGGAGCTTAAATTTTATTCTCTCAGCATGATTTTCAGTAATTGGTCTGTACACACATGCAGAAGGGAAAGAAAATATAGGAAATATAATTTAAAAACCAAAAATGACTCTACCTCCCAACACAAAAGTTAAACATGTGTGGCTATTTTACAGAGACTTCCTGTAAGCCTTCCAAGATTGTGTGATTTGCTTGAATTGACAATAATCTAAGAATTCTGGCTCCTCTATCCATTTCGAAGACCTAGTAGTTATTAGGGATCCTTTTGGATGAATGGCTCAGATGGTAAAGAATCTGCCTGCAGTGCTGGAGACCTGGGTTCCATCCCTGTGTTGGAAAGGTCCCCTAAAGAAGGAAATGGCTACACACTACAGTATTTTTGCCTAGAGAATCCCTTGGACAGAGGAGCCTGGTGTGCTATTGTCCATGGGGTTTCAGAGTTGGACTGACTGAGCAACTAACACTTTCATTTTTCACTTTTTGAAAGTGGGGTCTACTAGGCACAGTCTGTAGAGAGGGAGGAGAGGAGAGGCAGGGGGGGTACAAGTTTGAAGGTAGAGGTGGGGAAGAGAAAAAGCCATCACAGGGATGAGCAGGGTTTGCAGAAGAAGAACAAGAAACCACATGATGTTCCAGCTCTTACTGAAGCTACGAAGTAGATGTGATGGTGGAGTTGGCACTAATTTTGGAAAGTGTAACTGTAAGCATAGCAGGAAATTAAGACATGCTGTTTGGGAGCTGAACAGAGCACTTATTTGCAGAGGTAATAATAATACATTTGTTTATTGGGATGGATAACCAAACGCTTTCTAGAAACAGAGAGTCCATTATGCTTATTCCTTTTTGATAGAAAGACTATAAACTCTAGTTACTCTGTCCCAGTCCGGGAATCTGGAGTCTGACATTTTCAGCTTTTTTAGAATAGCACATGGAGGATTTCTTACCTGAAGCTCTTTGTTGAGGAATGAAAAAGCATTAAAGATGCAATAGGTGCTTTTAACAAATGTATGCAAATTACATTATGATGGAAATTGTGTCTGAAAGATTTTCTCATTAAGAGAAGAGCCAACAATCTGTTTGTAGAAAGCATTTCATGTTTGTAGTTTGATATACTCACAACCATTTCAAAGCCACTTAAGGTACTCTGTGAGCCAGCAATAGCCTCCCTATGGTCTGTGTGATCAACACTCTCTAATCAGGGCAGCACATCACTTGAAATGGTGTGCATTGCCATCTTAATATTTAATTAGGTTTAAAAAATTAGCCTTCTGCAATGGTAATGTAGGCACATCACAGCTGCTGAACTCTCTGAGAGAGCCCTGTGGGGTTAAAGGTGTGCTCAGCACGAGCTTTAGAGCCCTGTCAAATGTGACAAATCATGCTTTTGATGCTTGTAGCCATCCTTCTTCACAGACTTGACATCACTACTCCTTGTAGAGTATCGGGGATATGAAAAATACTAGCATGTAGGATATTTTTGCCACTAGCAACAATTTCTGCTCATTCAGCACTTTTGCAGCAGAATTGCTTGCTGAAGTGATGTGATATAATGATACACAAGAGTTGGAATTTTTTTGATATTAATTTTAAAGAGCTAGAGCTCTTTAAAATCAGGACAACAGAACCAAACACTTGAGGCAGAGCTGCTTTCACCTTGTTGTTTATTCTGTAATTGCTAAAATGAGAGTTTCACTAGATAGGATTAAAGGGAAGATTGTAGGTATTTTGTTGTTCCCATACATTTTGCAAGAACTCCGAATGTCTGAGATAGAACATAGCGATTGCTCTAGCTGGAAGAGAAGTGTCATTCTTGCCCATTTATTAGTCTGTGATTTTCTGTAACAATTTTAATTCCGAAGAAATATCCTCAGGGCCAAAAACTTATTAAAACTCTGTGTGGAGTAAGGGTGATGCGTTGGGTGCTCTATGGAGTTGCAAAAAGAGAGATTGGCCCTGCCTGTAGGGGCGGGAAATGTAATAAAAGATGCAGGCAAATAAAAAGGACTGTGTGTACAAGACTGGTGACCAAATATTAATAATGACGCCAACATTCATAAAATAGGCTGAATGAAAATTTGACATCAGCTTAGTGAACTGTATTGCACCAAGAACAGAGCACACACTGATGCTACTGCTACTAATAATAAATGCCCATGAAATCCTCTCGTGCTAGGCAATCAACTTACCTCATATTAAATCTTTAATACAACCCCATAGTATAGTATTGGAGAAGGCAATGGCATCCCACTCCAGCACTCTCACCTGGAAAATCGCATGGACAGAGGAGCCTGGAGGGCTGCAGTCCATGGGGTCGCTAAGAGTCAGACACGACTGAACAACTTCAGTTTCACTTTTCATTTTCATGCATTGGAGAAGGAAATAGCAGCCCACTCCAGCGTTCTTGCCTGGAGAATCCCAGGGTCGGGGGAGCCTTTTGGGTTGCCATCTATGAGATCGCACAGAGTCAGACACGACTGAAGCGACTTAGCAGCAGCAGCATAGTATAGTATAAGATATATATGATAGTATAACCCTCAATTGACAGAGAAGAAATGTAACTGTTATTTTTTTTTCCATTTTAAAATTATTATTTTTTTTTTAATTTTTAATTTTTTTATTTTTTTAATTTTAAAATCTTTAATTCTTACATGCGTTCCCAAACATGAACCCCCCTCCCTCCTCCCTCCCCATAACATCCCTCTGGGTCCTCCCCATGCACCAGCCCCAAGCATGCTGTATCCTGCATCAGACACAGACTGGCGATTCAATTCTTACATGATAGTATACATGTTAGAATGCCATTCTCCCAAATCATCCCACCCTCTCCCTCTCCCTCTGAGTCCAAAAGTCTGTTATATACATCTGTGTCTTTTTTGCTGTCTTGCGTACAGGGTCGTCATTGCCATCTTTCTAAATTCCATATATATGTGTTAGTATACTGTATTGGTGTTTTTCTTTCTGGCTTACTTCACTCTGTATAATCAGCTCCAGTTTCATCCATCTCATCAGAACTGATTCAAATGAATTCTTTTTAATGGCTGAGTAATACTCCATTGTGTATATGTACCACAGCTTTCTTATCCATTCATCTGCTGATGGACATCTAGGTTGTTTCCATGTCCTGGCTATTATAAACAGTGCTGCGATGAACATTGGGGTACACGTGTCTCTTTCAGTTCTGGTTTCCTCGGTGTGTATGCCCAGCAGTGGGATTGCTGGGTCATAAGGTAGTTCTATTTGCAATTTTTTAAGGAATCTCCACACTGTTCTCCATAGTGGCTGTACTAGTTTGCATTCCCACCAACAGTATAGGAGGGTTCCCTTTTCTCCACACCCTCTCCAGCATTTATTGCTTGCAGATTTTTGGATCGCTGCCATTCTAACTGGTGTGAAGTGGTACCTCATTGTGGTTTTGATTTGCATTTCTCTAATAATGAGTGATGTTGAGCATCTTTTCATTTGTTTGTTAGCCATGCATATGTCTTCTTTGGAGAAGTGTCTATTTAGTTCTTTGGCCCATTTTTTGATTGGGTCATTTATTTTTCTGGAAGTGAGCTGCATAAGTTGCTTGTATATCTTTGAGATTAGTTGTTTGTCAGTTGCTTCATTTGCTATTATTTTCTCCCATTCTGAAGGCTGTCTTTTCACCTTGCTTGTATTTTCCTTTGTTGTGCAGAAGCTTTTAATCTTAATTAGATCCCATTTGTTTATTTTTGCTTTTATTTCCAGAATTCTGGGAGGTGGATCATAGAGGATCCTGCTGTGATTTATGTCTGAGAGTGTTTTGCCTATGTTCTCCTCTAGGAGTTTTATAGTTTCTGGTCTTACATTTAGATCTTTAATCCATTTTTTTTTTTTTACTAAGACTTTTTAAAGGGCAGTTTAAGGTTCATAGCAAAATTGAGGAAGATGCAGAAAGTTCCCATATACCCCTGCCACCACGTGTGCACAGTCTCCCTCTTTTACTAGAGGAGTACATTTGTTACAGTTGATGAACATATACTGACACATCATCACCCAAATTTCATATTTCAAATTAGGTTTTGTCATACATTCCATAGGTCTGGACAAATATATAATAACACATGGCCATCATTATGTGGAATCATACACATTGTTTTCACCAACCAAAAAACCCTCTGTGACCATAAAACCCATATTTATCCTTTCCCACTGCCCCTAACCTCTGTTTTGTTTTTTTTTTAATTGTCTCTTTTTTTTTTAATTTTTACATAATGTCATATAATTGGAATGATACAGTAATATGTAGCATTTTCAGATTGGCTTCTTTCACTGAGTACGATGCAGTAAAGTTTTCTCTGTGTCATTTCATGGTTCGATAGCTAATCTTTTTTTTAACATCTATCTAATAATATTCCATTATTTATAAGTACCACAATGCATTTATCCATTCACATACTGAAGTACATCTTAGCTGCTTTCAAGTTTCAGCAATTATGAATAAAGCTGCTATAAACATCCATGTGCAGGTTGTTGTGTGAACATCAGTTTTTAACATATTTTAAATACCAAGGAGTATGATTCCTGGATCAGAAGAATATTCTTAGCTTTATAACAAATAGCCAAACTTCTTCCAAAGTGGCTGTACCACTTTGCATTCCCACCAGCAATGAATGAGCATTCCTGTTGCTCTGCATCTTCACCAATATTTGGTGGTGTTGTTACTGAACCAGATTTGTTTTGCCAGATACACAGCAAGCCAAAACGCTGAGACCCAGAAGTTTGCAGCAAAAACAGGGTTTATTCATAAGGCAGCTGAGTGAAGAGATGGGAGGACAAGTCTCAGCTCTGCCTTCCTGAAGGTCTAGTGCTTGTGGTATTATGTGATACCAGATAAATAAAGCAACAGGGTGATATGTGTCATGGGGAGCCTGGAGAAATGTGGTTGAAAAATAATGCAGGAATGGTCCTTTTGCAGAGGTGTAGAAGGCAATGGCACCCCAAAGCAGTACTCTTGCCTGGAAAATCCCATGGACGGAGGAGCCTGGTAGGCTGCAGTCCATGGGATTGCTGAGAGTTGGACACGACTGAGTGACTTCACTTTCACTTCTATGCATTGGAGAAGGAAATGGCAACCCACTCCAGTGTTCTTTCCTGGAGAATCCCAGGGACGGCAGAGCCTGGTGGGCTGCCGTCTATGGGATCGCACAGAGTCGGACAGGACTGAAGCAACTTAGCAGCAGCAGCAGCTAAGCTTCAAGTCTTTGCACACTGAAAATGTTAAGAGCACCTTAACATAGGTTATGCCCGTAACAAAGGTTATGTCCAGCTAGAGGAGTGGTGGTATCATCAGTATTAGCTAGTTCAGCTAAAACTAGACTCAACTGACCCCGAGCTTCCAGAAAACAACTCATGAAAACATCTTACTGATACTATTTAGGTTATATGCCACTTGGAGGACCTACAACTCTTAAAAAGGCTTTGATTAGTGAAGGCTGGCGAAATGAATCTAAACCATAGTTTCACTGTCAGGACTTGACTATTCTATTAATAACAGATGTATAGAGTTATTTTGTTGTTTTAATTTGTATTTCCCTGATGACACATGATGTGGACCATCTTTTTCATTTGCTTCATTGACACCGGTAGTTGTTCTTTGGTGTGTCTGGTCAGGTCTTTGGCCTATTTTTAAATCAGGTTTTTGTTCTTTTTTTAAATTTTCTTATTGTTGAATTTTGAAAGCTCTTTGTATATTTGGTATAACAGTCCTTTACTAGATGTGTCTTTTGCGAGTATTTTCTCCCAGTCTGTGGCTTATCTTGTCATTCTCTGACACGGTATTTCACAGAGCAAAAGTTTTAGAAAATAATGCAGTCCATCCAGATGATCAATCTGTTCTCTCATGTATCATGTCTTTGGTGTCACATCTAAAATATCATCACCATTCCTAGGGTCATCTAAGTTTTCTCTTTTGCTATCATCTTGGAGTATATGGAGAAGGCAATGGCACCCCACTCCAGTACTCTTGACTGGAAAATCGCATGGACAGAGGAGCCTGGTGGGCTGCCATCTATGGGGTCGCACAGAGTCGGACATGACTGAAGCGAGTAAGCAGCAGCAGCAACAGGAGTATACAGTTTTACTTTTATATTGAGGTGTATTCTATTTTGAGTTAATTTCTATCATTTGTTTTCATGAGAATGCCCAGCTGTTATAGCACTATTTGTTGGAAAAACGGTCTTTGTGCCATTATATTCCCTTTGCTCCCTTCTCAAATATTTTTGACTGTGAAATATGAGATATGAAGAGGCAAGTTTACTTAGCGAAGATTACTTAGATGGTGGGTTCAATAAAATATATGCCATTGAAATTAAAGAATAATTAATTCTTTAATGAGATAAGAGTTGGAAAGATATGACACACTGGGAAAATATAAGATGTTTGACCTTGAGATTAGGGATGCAATGTAATGACAAAGAATATATGTAAATCAATTGGCCTTGAGAGGGTGATGATAAGGTCAAGGGATTTAGAGGCTTCTGTGTTGGAATTGTTATCTATGTCGATTTTGAAATTATCAGCATCTATTTAGGAGTTTTGGAAAGAAAGATCAATGAGATAAGAGTTCAAATGTTGGGAACTGAGGAGATTTAAGGAGGGAAGCAGAATTGTCTAGAAATAGCTATGAGAAACATGGATGGCTTCCATCTCCCAGTCCTGTGGTACAAGGTCTGTTGGGGCGGGAATCATCACTGTACATGCAAGATAATAATTGCATATTTTGCTCATTTCTCTTTTTGAAGTGCTTGAAAATTAACTGTTTTTATCAGGATAGTTCCAGGATCAACAATAGATATCCAGAAGACTGATATGCCCACTGTGAGTAAATTGATTAGAGGCAGAGGAAAGAAGAGAGATTAAGAATGGGCTTTTTATTACATAGCTGCAAGTGAGAAATTACAAGAATTTTGGAAGTGGGATGCCATAGCAGTACAGTTGGAGGAAAACCAAGAAAAACACAATATAAGGAAGCAATTCTGAAAGGGGGATAACAACCCTTAGATTCTCAGAAATCCTAAAAGCAGTATGGGATGGAATGCTTTATATTAAGCACAAAGAAATAAATTATTAATTTCATAACTGTTTACAGCATAGTGGAGCTGAAACCAGAGTTCAGCTTTCCTATCGGTGCCATAAAACAAACAAAATAACTAAATCCTAACTGAATCCTGAAGTATCTGTTCTGGTTTTATCATCACTATAATTGTTGTTGTAATTAATTGCATGTTAATAAATCCTAACTTGAGCAAAAAATTATTCTTGATCCTTTTTCAGCACAATATATATTTAATGTAAATTCAACAAAAAATAAGGCACTATCAAAAGAAAACATGAAAGTCTAACTAGAGGGAAATGTTTGCACTATATATTTTATAAGTGGTTATAGAAAATCATTTTTATTTCACAAAACAGTGATTTTAAAGTGTCCAGCAATGTTAGTCACAGTGAGGTAATGGAGTCTCTTTTGTTGGGGATTTTTATTTTCCTTTTTTTTAGTTATGTATGTTTATTGTTAGATGGTGGGTTCATGCTTACTGTGTGACTGAAAGGTGTTGGCAAAAGAGAGAGTCAAGATTTAATCCTAGGGGAGGTGAGGGCATTGTCTGGCCACTCCCTTTATCCAGGTGGTAACTCCGCATCCTCTGAGCATTAGCTGGCAGTGTACACAGCCAAAGCTTCTACTTACAATCAATAAGCCAGGAAATATAAAGGAAAATTAGGTATGCCCACCATCCACATGCAACCTGGTCAGAACGGGAGTGTCAATCAAGAAACTACCCTCAGTTTGCAGTGACAGCAGGTTTGGAGATGGAAATACTCAAAGCAATCATCTGTTGTTCTTGCCTCCACCTGCACTGTGCACCTTCGACTTTGGAAGAATAGGGGCCAATCACATGAGTAAGTAACCGAAGTACATTCAGCCCCACCTTTTGGTCTAGGTAGTGGGTGTTAGGTATGGGTTGAAATAGCTTCCTTTCCATAGCAAGCACAGTTCTTGTCATCTGCCAAGCATCACTGTTTGAGACAGTTCATCAAACACCCAGGAAGTGTAGCTATCTCAAGGAAGCAACTTGTCCTAAAATGATTTGCTCCTTTCTAGAAGAGTGTTTAATTAGAGATTTTAAGGAAATAAGGTAGTGAGGGCATTAATGAAGGTAAACAATTCTAAGTAACTGTTCCCCTAATTGTATAAGTACACAACATAACTTGATCATTTAAATTGGTTGAAAAGTTGGTGCTGCACTTTCTGGCCGTTGCAAATGCATTGTTATCCATGCTTGTTTGTAGGTGTTCTACCTACAAATAAACGCACAGATGTGTGCATGTGCGAATGGGTGTACTTCTTATCTTTCAACAAGATGATTTTAACGTGTCTTCAGTATGCACCTATTTTCATTCTTACAGAGACTGGCAATGAAAGTTATCTGTTCTTTAACTGATTGTTCGTTTATTGATTCCGCATAGACTTACTATCAATCCATGTAGATTTGCAGTGAGCATTTGGGGGTATTAGCCAAGATTATGGTTCAATTCTTGCTTTAAATTGTCATATATACCTATGAGGAGAATTAGACAAGAGACAAGCACAATATGAAGTGCCAAATGCTGTAATTAGGGTGCTTTAATAAAATAGAGGAAAACTGCCAAGCCAATCCAGCCTGGAAGCCACGTTTCTTCTCACACCTAGCTGAGTCCTGAAGGATAACAGACTTCAACTTACTGTCCCTAATAGGAAATAATATCATCAATACTTTGTACTTCATAATAGTGGTCTTATAACTCTGAAATTCCCATCTTGCACTGCTTTGTTTTTGGAACTAAGCAAGAAAATTTGAGGAATTGAGTGAAACAAGTTATCTGAGGAAATGGTTGAAGCAAGTTATTTGAGGCTAACAAAAGTTAGCCTTGCTGCTGCTGCTGCTGCTGCTAAGTCACTTCAGTCGTGTCTGACTCTGTGCAACCCCATAGACGGCAGCCCACCAGGCTCCTTCATCCCTGGGGTTCTCCAGGCAAGAACAGTGGAGTGGGTTGCCATTACCTCCTCCAATGCATGCATGCATGCTAAGTTGCTTCAGTCGTGTCCGACTTTGTGTGACCCCATGGACAAGAGCCCACCAGGCTCCTCTGTCCACAGGATTCTCCAGGCAAAAATACTGGAGTGGGTTGCCACTTCCTTCTCCAAAAGTTAGCCTTAATCCAACTTATTTAGAAACATCATGTGCGTTCCTATGCCATTTGACCAGTGATCAAATTTTGTGTAGATAATCAGTTTCTTTTCCAGCTGAACCATCTAAGCTGGCTCTGAACATTTCTTTGATAATGTTGGCTCCTGGCTGCCTAACATGTGGTGGCTCCCTGGTTCACTCTTAAACTCTGTAATGAGACTTCAGTAAAAGTCTTAGGGAAGCTGCTAAATTTCCCTTCACCTTAACCTAAAAGAAAAATGATTGCTGTTTATTCACACATTTATTCAAAACACATTTTTTAAACTACAACTATGTGCCAAAGACTCCATAGTTTCTTAGTGTATCCTCATGTAAATTTTAGAAATAGCAATTATCTATTCAAATAATGAAGAAAATACCATGTAAATGTCTGATCATTATTTATCCAAGTTCCCTATTTGTATGCTTAATCTGTTGGCAGACAATTAATTCTCCATGTGGGTCTTACATTTCAGCACATTTTGTGAGCGGAGGCATCACATATCTTGTTTCAAACTATCTTTGCAAAGATGTTTGTACAGCAAACAGCTTTGGAAGATATAAATGGTTTCTCCATCAAGAGTGCAGGCAATTTTTTTTACTGTCCAGTAGTTTACTGCTCATACAGTACAGAATCTCCTTGCAATGCAGGAGACCCACCTTCCATTTCTGGGTCGGGAAGGTTTTCTGGGGAAAGGAATGACTACCCATTCCAGTACTCTTGCCTTGGAAATCCCATGGACAGAGGAACCTAGTGGCCCATAGTCACGGGGCTGCAAAGAGTTGAACATGACTAAGACTAACACACACATATACACATGGAGTAAAGATGATGTCTCCCTCCAGGGCTTTTGGAATAGATCTCAGTTTCCTAGACCAGGGTTCCTTTCCTGAAGTGAAGCTCACTGTGTTTGCAGATATCATCAAAGCCTTTTTGCATTAGCATGTGGAAATCTGGGTTCAAGGAAATGGCACAATGCTAATCTTCTGGCTATGGCTACTTCTTTGAATAATAAAGTCATTTCTCTCTGATCTTGCAATGTCATGTCCTGTGCCAACATCCATGTTAATTGACTAGCTTGCAAGTAGACCCTTCCCAGTCTTAGCAGAATCTTCTCTTAAATTACTTTTTTTCTACTATTGTCTTGTTTTCTTATGGAGAAATAAATAAATAATTCCCTTTTATCATTTTTTAATTGAAATATAGTTGATATACAATATTGCATTAGTTTCAGGTGTATAGCAGAGTGATTCAGCATTGTATATATATATATATAATATATATAAATATATTATAGTTATATATAATATATATATAAATATATTGTATTTATGTATTATATATATATATATATATATATATATATATATATATATATGGCCTGGAGAAGGAAATGGCAACCCACTCCAGTATTCTTGCCTGGAAAATTCCATAGACTGAGGAGCTTGGTAGGCTACAGTTCATGGGTTTGCAAAGAGTTGGACACAGCTGAGCAGCTTCACTTCATATATATATGGAGAAGTCAGTGGCACCCCACTCCAGTACTCTTGCCTGGAAAATCTCATGGACGGAGGAGCCTGGTGGGCTGCAGTACATGGGGTCGCTAAGAGTTGGACATGACTGAGCGACTTCAATTTCACTTTTCACTTTCATTCATTGGAGAAGGAAATAGCAGCCCACTCCAGTGTTCTTGCCTGGAGAATCCCAGGGATGGAAAAGCCTTGTGGGTTGTCCTCTAAAGGGTTGCACAGAGTCGGACATGACTGAAGCGACTTAGCAGCAGCAGCAGCAGCACATATATATACACATATCTATATTTATCTTTTCAGTTAATTTTCCATAACTGATAAGACATTTAATATTGCATCCTGTGTTATATAGTAAATTCTTTTTGCTTGTCCATTTTATGCATAGCAGTTTGTATCTGCTCATCCTATACTCCTAATTTATTCCTCCCCCACCTCCCTTTCCCCATGGCAACTATGCATTCTTTTTCTGTCTGTGAGTATGCTTCTGTTCTGTATATAAATTCATTTTTATTATGCTTTGCACTCCATACATAAGTGATATCATATATTTGACTATCTTATTTCACTTACTATGATAGTATCTACGTCTAGGTATATTGTTGCAAATAGTATATTTTTTTCTTCCTATAGCTGAGTAGTGGGGCTTCCCATGTGGTAAATATGCAAACTGCTTGTACAATTCAATACAAAAACAAAACAAAACAAAACAAAAAAAAACACACAATCTAACCAAAAAATAGGCAGAAGACTTAAATAGACCCTCATCCAAATAAGACATATAGATGAAAAGGCACATGAAAAGGTGCTCACCACTGGTTCTTTTCCACTAGTGGTAAAGAACCTGCCTGCCAATGCAGGAGACATAAGAGACACAGATTCAATCCCTGGGTCTGGAATATCCCTTAGAGAAGGGCAAACCACTCTACTGTTCTTGCCTAATGAACCCCATGGACAGAGAAGCCTGGTGGGTTATGGCTCATATGTAGCAAAGAGTTGGACATGACTGAAGTGATTTAGCATGCATGCATGCATGCATGACTGAGTAGTATTCCTTTGTGTATGTGTGTGTATAAACACATTGTCTTTATCCATTCATCTGTTGATCTGTTGATGTACATTTAGGTTGCATCCACATCTTAGTTATTGTAAATAGAGCTGCTATGAGCACTGGGATCTTTTTGAATTAGAGTTTTCATCTTTTCAGATATGCCCCGAGGAGTGGAATCATATTGCTGAATCTTATTGTAGTTCTAGTTTTAGTTTTAGTTTTTTTAAGATACCTCCCTACCATTTTCCATAAGTGACTACACCATTTATATTTCCACCGACAATGTAGGAGGGTTCTCGTTTCTCTACACCCTCTCCAGAATTTATTATTTGTAGACTTTTTGATGATGGCCATTATGATTGATGTGAGGTTATATCTCATAGTTTGGATTTGCATTTCTCTAGTAATTAGTGATGGTGAGCACCTTTTCATGTGCCTTTTCATCTATATGTCTTATTTGGATGAGGGTCTATTTAAGTCTTCTGCCTATTTTTTGGTTAGATTGTGTGCTTTTTGTTTTGTTTTGTTTTTGTATTGAATTATACAAGCAGTTTGCATATTATGAAAACTATGCCCTTGTTGGTAGCATTGTTTGAAAATATTTTCTCCTATTCTGTAATTTGTCTCTTTGCTTTTTGATGATTTCCTTTGCTATACAAAAACTTTTAAGTTTGATTAGGTTCTACTTGTTAATTTTTATTTTTTATTTTATTATTATTTTTAAATCTCAGTTTTATTTATTTATTTATTTACATTACAATATTGTATTGGTTTTCCCATACCTTAACATGAATCCCCCATGGGTGTACCTGTGTTCCCCATCCTGAACCCCCTCTCACCTCCTTCCCCATACCATCCCTCTGGGTCATTCCAGTGCACCAGCCCCGAGCACCCTGTCTCATACATCAACTCTGGACGGGCAAATCATTTCACATGTGATAATTTACATGTTTCAATGCCATTTTCCCATATCATCCCACCCTCACCCTCTCCCACAGAGTCCAAAAGACTGTTCTATACATCTGTGTCTCTTTTGCTGTCTCACATACAGGGTTATCATTACCATCTTTCTAAATTCCATATATATGCGTTCAGTCAGTCAGTCAGTTCAGGAGCTCAGTCGTGTCTGACTCTTTGCGTTAGTATACTATACTGGTGTTTTCCTTTCTGGCTTACTACGCTCTGTAGAATAGATTCCAGTTTCATCCACCTCATTAGAACTGATTCAAATGTATTCTTTTTAATGGCTGAGTAATATTCTGTTGTGTATATATACCAAAGCTTTCTTATCCATCTGTCTGCTGATGGACATCTAGGTTGCTTCCATGTCCTGGCTATTATAAACAGTGCTGTGATGAACATTGGGGTACACGTCTCTCTTCCAATTCTGGTTTCCTCAGTGTGTATGCCCAGCAGTAGGATTGCTGGGTCGTATGGCAGTTCTAATGCCAGTAGTTTTCATTTCTTTTGCCTTCAGAGACTGATCTAAGAAAATATTGCTATGATTTGTGTCTGAAAGTGTTTTGCCTATGTTCTTTCTAGGAGTTTTATGGTATCATGTCTTATGTTTGTTAGTTCTAAGAGGTCTTGTAGGTCTTAATAGAATAGTTCAACTTACCTTCTTCAGCGTTACTGGTTGGGGCATAGACTTGGATTACCATGATATTGAATGGTTTTGCCTTGGAAATGAACAGAGATCATTCTGTCATTTTTGAGATTGCATCCAAGTACTGCATTTCAGACTCTTTCATTGACTATAATGGCTACTCCATTTCTTCTAAAGGATTCTTGCCCACAGTAGTAGATATAATGGTCATCTGAGTTAAATTCACCCATTCCAGTACATCTTAGTTTGCTGATTCCTAGAATGTCGACGTTCACTCTTGCCATCACCCATTTGACCACTTCCAATTTGCCTTTATTCATGGACCTAACATTCCAGGTTCCTATGCCATATTGCTCTTTATAGCATTGGACCTTGCTTCTATCACCAGGCCCATTCACAACTGGGTGTTGATTTTGCTTTAGTTCCATCCCTTTATTCTTTCTGGAGTTATTTCTCCACTGATCTCCATTACCATATCAACCATCTACCGACCTGGGGAGTTCATCTTTCAGTGTCCTATCTTTTTGCATTTGCATACTGTTCATTGGGTTCTCAAGGCAACAGGCTTCAGCAATACGTGAGCTGTGAACTTCCAGATGTTCAAACTGGTTTTAGAAAAGGCAGAGGAATGAGAGATCAAATTGCCAACACCCACTCGAACATATTGAAAAGGCAAGAGAGTTCCAGAAAAGCATTTATTTCTGCTTTATTGACTATGCCAAAGCCTTTGACTGTGTGGATAACAATAAACTGTGGAAAATTCTGAAAGAGATGGGAATACCAGACCACCTAACCTGCCTCTTGAGAAACCTGTAGGCAGGTCAGGAAGCAACAGTTAGAACTGGACATGGAACAACAGGCTGGTTCCAGACAGGAAGAGGAGTACGTCAAGGCTGTATACTGTCACCCTGCTTATTTAACTTATATGAAGAGTACATCATGAGAAATGCTGGGCTGGATGAAGCCCAAGCTGGAATCAAGATTGCCAGGAGAAATATCAATAACGTCAGATATGCAGATGACACCACCATTATTGCAGAAAAGTGAAGAACTAAACAGCCTCTTGATGAAAGTGAAAGAGGTGAGTGAAAAAGTTGGCTTAAAGCTCAACATTCAGAAAACTAAGATCATGGCATCTGGTCCCATTGCTTTATGGCAAATAGATGTGGAAACAGTGGAAACAGTGGCTGACTTCATTTTGTGGGGCTCCAAATTCACTGCAGATGATGATTGCAGCAATGAAATTAAAAGATGCTTGCTCCTTGGAAGGAAAGTTATGACCAACCTAGACAACATATTAAAAAGCAGAGACATTACTTTGCCAACAAAGGTCAAAGCTATGATTTTTCCAGTGGTCATGTATGGATGTGAGAGTTGGACTATAAAGAAAGCTGAGTGCTGAGGAATTGATGCTTTTGCGCTGTGGTGTTGGAAAAGACTCTTGAGAGTTCCGTGGACAGCAAGCAGATCCAAGCAGTCCATTCTAAGGGAGATCAGTCCTGAGTGTTCATTGGAAGGACTGATGTTGAAGCTGAAACTCCAATACTTTGGACACCTGATGCAAAGAGCTGAATCATTTGAAAAGACCCTGATGCTGGGAAAGATTGAGGGCAGGAGGAGAAGGGGATGACAGAGGATGAAATGGTTGGATGGCATTACCAAATCAGTGGACATGGGTTTGAGTGAACTCCGGGAGTTGGTGATGGACAGGAAGGCCTGGCGTGCTGTGGTTCATGGAGTCACAAAGAGTTGGACCCAACTGAGCAACTGAGCTGAAATTACACCATTATGAGTTTATTTTTGTATGTGATGTGAGGGAGCGTACTAATTTCTTTGGGTTACATGTTACTGTCCAGCTTTCCCTCTTCATTGAGTTACATGTAACTATCCAGCTTTCCCAACACTGCTTGCTGAATATACTGTCTTCTGTGCACTGTATATTCTTGCTTCTTTTGTTATTGATTAATTGACAGTAGTTGTGTGCATTTATTTCTGGGCTCTCTTCTGTTCCATCAATCTATGTGTCTTTTTCCTTTGTGCCAGTACAATGCTGTTTTGGTTACTGTGCTTTGTAGTATTGTCTGAAGTTTGGGAGGGTTATGCCTCAAGCTTTGTTCTTTTCCCTCAGGATTGCTTTGGCAATTCTGTGTCTTTTCTGATTAGTGTTATTTGTTCTAGTTCTGTGAAAAATGTCATGGGGAATTTGGTAGAGATTACAATATATTTATAAATCACTCTGGGTAGTATGCCCATTTTAAAAATATTAATTTTTTTTAATCTAAGAGCATAGGGTATCTTTCCATTTCTTTGTATCATTTTTAATTTCTTACATAGTTTAAGAATTTTCAGTGTAGAGGTTTTCCACTTCCTTGGCTAGGTTTACTCCTAGGTTTTTGTTTGTTTGTTTGTTTGTTTGTTTTTTTACACCATTTTAAAGGGGATTTTATTTTTTGCTTTTTGTTTCTGATATTTTATTGTTAATGTAAGGAAATACAACAAATTTCTATATATTGATTTTATATCCTGCTGTGTTACTGAATTCATTTATTAGTTCTAAATTTTTGTATGGCTCCTTTAGGGTTTTCTATATAGAGTTATCACATTAATAATTATTTGCAAAGAAGCTCATTTAATATAGCTTTCCCTCATTTTTTACCAGTATTATTTGTGACAGATATTTGCTAAGAGATGACAATTAAAGCAACTTGTACCTTGCCAACTCAAGCAGCAGATTTCTTAAGGAGCATTTTTTTAAAAACCAAACTATATAGAGCCTCAGTGGGCTGTGTGACTAAATTGTGAGCAATTGAAGGTTTGTTTTCATTTCAATCATGGGAGTTCAACTCGTTTATCTTCTGTATATTGCCTGCATTTCTAATATTGTAGGCAATAAGTGAACCAACGAAAGAACAAATGAATAAAGGAGCACATAACAAAGAAATGTTTTAGATCACTACTTTAGATGATGCGTGTGAATTGTTTCTAGTCTGAAATAAACTGCACAGGACCTGGTGCTCATGTTTTTCGATGCTCTTTCCTTTGTTGACTGAAAAAAGTGTGAAATTCAGTAAATAGATGAGGCCATCTGACATTTTTACTTTTTATTTGTACATGTTCAAAATTAAATTGTTATGATGCCAATGGGCTGAAGGTTGTTGTTGTTGTTTTTTTTTTTTTTCCCTACTATTTATTTTAATCTCTGGAGACCCTTTACTGCTTCATTGAAAGGCGACAGGTTAATAACAGACAGTCTCATTTGATGTTTGGCAAAGTGCAAGCTCAGTTCAGTTGCTCAGTGATGTCTGACTCTTTGTGACCCCATGGACTGCAGGACACCAGGCTTCCCTGTCCATCACCAACTCCCGGAGTTTACTCAAACTCACGTCCATCGAGTCAGTAATGCCATCCTATCATCTCATCCTCTGTCATCCCCTTCTCCTCCTCCTGCCTTCAATCTTTCCCAGCATCAGGGTCTTTGCCAATGAGTCAGCTCACATCAGGTGGCCAAAGTATTGGAAGTGAAGTGCAGGCAGGACACAAACCTGAATGGCAACTGTTTGCCATCCTGCATAGATGGTTATCAAGACATGCATGTCAGAGAAGAGGAAGCAAAGTGCAGGGCAGTTTGTTGTGCTATCTGCCCTAACCACGTTAGCTCTTACTACTCAAGTTAGACCTGAGAAGATGAAGGGACTCTAAGCCCCACTAATTCCCAGTGGGGAGTAGCTCCAGCCCTTAGGGAGAGAGGGTCCATTTTGAAGGAGTGAGGCATGCATTTCATGGGAGCAGCAGAAAGCCTCTGCTTGGCTTGTGCTGTGATGACCACATTTTCAGTCTTTTGTTTCATTTTTGTACCTTAAGAGTTCATAAATTTCCATAGGCAAAAGTATCCCTTTGTGAAACATATTTGGGAATATGTTATAGATCTATATCCATTGGAAATTTATTTTAACCTTTAAAAATGAGGAAACAAACACAAAGTAGGAATAATGTGCAAGTAATTAAATTCGGAATCTCAGTTTTGTGTTCTTTAGTTAGCACTATTTATTCCAGATTTTCTCTCAGATAGTCAGGTGTTAAAATTATTCACCATGTGAGCTAGTAAAGTTATTTCTCTCCATGGGACCCAGGCAAGAAACCAGGAAGACAATTACTCACCTCCTCAGGGTGAAAATTTAATTACTGTTTGTATGTTGCCAAGATAAAGCATGGATATAATTATTACAAAAACATGTACAACAGAGCTCTCAAAGTTGTTGCCTGACAATATTTTGGTGACCTTTACTCTCTTCATATGTTGTCCTTGGCCTTTCAACTTTGCTTTTGTCTCTGGTGTTTAAACTATAGGTTAATTATACTAATAGTATGAAATCAGAAAAGTAAAATAATTATAAACAGAGTAACTATTTCAAACTTGCCTAACAAAATTCTCTTCATATTTCAGTTCAGTTCAGTTCAGTTGCTAAGTTGTGTCCGACTATTTGCTACCCCATGAATCGCAGCACGCCAGGCCTCCCTGTCCATCACCATTTCCGAGTTCATTCAGACTCACGTCCATCGAGTCGGTGATGCCATCCAGCCATCTCATCCTTTGTCGTCCCCTCTTCCTCCGGCCCCCAATCCCTCCTAGCATCAGAGTCTTTTCCTATGAGTCAACTCTTCTCATGAGGTGGCCAAAGTACCAGAGTTTCAGCTTTAGCATCATTCCTTCCAAAGAACACTCAGGGCTGATCTCTTTTAGAATGGACTGGTTGGATCTCCTTGCAGTCCAAGGGACTCTCAAGAGTCTTCTCCAACACCACACTTCAAAAGCATCAATTCTTCAGCGCTCAGCCTTCTTCACAGTCCAACTCTCACATCCATACATGACCACTGGAAAAACCATAACCTTGACTAGACGGACCTTTGTTGGCAAAGTAATGTCTCTGCTTTCGAATATGGTGTCTAGGTTGATCATAACTTTCTTTCCAAAGAGTAAATGTCTTTTAATTTCATGGCTGCAGTCACCATCTGCAGTGATTTTGGAGCCCCAAAAAATAAAGTCTGACACTGTTTCCGCTGTTTCCCCATCTATTTCCAAAAAACACACTAGTCTGTTCCTCATGTTGAATTAGGAAGCAAAAAAAGGAAAAGGGAAAAAAAAAAAAAAAAAAAAAGGCTGGGTTTGACATTCATGAGATCTAACAGAAATTTTACTAGTGATGACAGAGAGCTGGCTTTTCCTAGGTTAATGATATTTCCAGAATTTAGATATTGTAAATCTGTTCTTGATGTTCAGTGGCTCAGTCATGTCCAACCCTGTGAACCCATGGACTGCAGCATGCAGGCTTCTCTGTCCTTCATTTGCTCAAACTCATGACCATGAGTTGCTGATGCCATCCAACCATCTTATCCACTGTTGCCCCCTTCTTCTTCTGCCCTCAATCTTTCCCAGCTTCAGGGTCTTTTCTAATGAATTGGCTTTTTTCACATCAGGTGGCCAAAATATTGGAGCTTCAGCTTCATCATGAGTCCTTCCAAAGAATACTCAGGTTTGATTTCCTTTAGAATTGATGTGTTTGAACTCCTTGCAGTCCATCTACTCCAGCCCCGCAGTTCAAAAGCATCAGTTCTTAGATGCTCACCCTTCTTTATGATGCAATTCCCACATCCATATATGACTACTGGAAAACCAATACCTTTTACTATATAGACCTTTATCAACAAAATGATGTCTCTGCTTTGTAATACGCTGTTTGTCATAGCTTTCCTTCCAAAGAGCAAGTATGTTTTAATTTCATGCCTGCAATAACCATCTGCAGTGATTTTGAAGCTTAAGAAAATAAAGTCTGACACTGCTTCCATTTCCTTCCTCTATTTTCCATGAAACTATTGGACTGGATGCCATGATCTTAGTTTTTCATTTTGTTTTAATATAAATTTATTTATTTTAATTGGAGGCTAATTACTTTACAATATTGTATTGGTTTTGCCATACATCAACATGAATGTTGAGTTTTAAGACAGCTTTTTCACTCTCCTCTCTCACCTTCATCAAGAGGCTGTTTAGTTCTTCTTCACTTTCTGCCATTAGGGTGGGGTCATCTGCATATCTGAGGTTACTGATATTTCTCCTAGCAATCTTGTAAATCTGAAAGTACACAAGTATTATAAAAAGCAAGTCTACTGTGTCACATATTTACCAAAAATTCAGTAAAAAATTTAAAAGAAAATAATAAATAGAAGGTTGATAAATGCAAATGTGTATCTGTCTAATTAAGAAAGTATAATATGCTCCGAGAAACAGAAAGTATGTAATGCCATGAACTGGTGCCCCAGGTAAAGAAATTGCTGATAAGTCATTCCTCACTTCTTTCTCTGTTATGTAATATAATTCCTAATTTCTTTCAGGTCACCCCATGCTTCCTTCTTCCCTGAAAAACATTAGCATTGAAGCTCATAGTAGCAAAATATACCACATAACACCTCTCTCGGTTATAATCACCTACAGGCCAATTGATCTATCCCCCTTATTCCTTGGAACATATCAGCCCCTGAATACTGTCAAAATTGTTTGCTATTCTGTAAAAAATTGGTATCTCTCTTAAAAACTGTTCCCGTAGTGACTGATCTTTGCAAAACTCTTGTGTTTTGTTTCTTTTTCCTTCTACAATATCCAAATCTCCATCTTAACTAAGTCATCCCTTCCTATGGCTTTACTTCATACCAGTTCTGTTCAACAGAACTTTCTGTGGTGGTAACGGTGTTCTGTGTCTATGCTATCTCTTCAGTAGTACTGTAGACTGAATGGTTGTTTCCTAAAATTTATATGTTGGAATTTAATCCCCAATGTGTTGGTATTTGGAGGTGATGCTTTTGTGAGATGATTAGGTCAAAAGGGTAGAGTCTCCATGAATGGGATTGGTGCACTTATAAAGGAGTTCTCAGCTTCTTTATCTCTTCTTCCATGTGAGGATAAGGCAAGGAGATGGCCATCTATGAGCCAGGAAGCAATTTCCCTGGTGAGTCTGAGTCTGCTGATATATTAAAAAACAAACAAACAAACAAACAAACTTTTTATTGTGGTAAAAGTCACATAATATAAAACATACTATTTTAATCATATTTAACTGTAGAGTTCAGTGGCACTAAGTACATTCACGTCGTTGTTCAACTGTAACCATCATCCATCTGCTGAATATTTCACCCTCCTAAACTCTGTCCCCATTAAACACTGTCACTATTCCTCCTCCTTACCACCACCCCCTCCAGCCCAGGTGTCTACCAATATATTTTCTTACTCTATGAATTTGACTATTCTAGATACCTTGTGTAAGTAAAATCAAATAGAATTTTTCTACACCTATTGTATATTGGAATGCATTTTTAGGGTTAACTTCATATATGTTCTAAAGATTGTACTCCCCCCTCCCATGCTATACATTAGGTTCTCATTAGTTACCTATTCGTTACATAGTAGTATAAACATATCAATCCCAGTCTCCCAATTTATGCCTTCCCTCCCTTCCTTGATGTACATATATTTTTTTTTCTACAGCCTTCAAACTGAGAGATAAATGGTTGGTTAACCCCTCCAAAGAATGATAGTGCATTATTGTAGCTAGAGTAGAGTAAGACAAGTAACCAGAAGCCACATGTGCTATTAAGCACTAAAATGTAGGTAACGTGACTAAGGAAGTAAATTCTAAATCTACTGAATTTTTACTCATTTAAATAGCCACTGGGGCTACTGTGGGGTCTCTGGGTCCCAGTGAGCACAAGGAACGTTTGAGCCCTTTGAGCATGTCTGGCAAGCATGGGGTTTAATTCTGCACAGCCGCACCCCTCCCACCATGTTGCGGGGCTTCTCCTCTGCCCTACGACATGGAGTATCTCCTCACAGTCGCTTCTGTGCTCCGGCACTACTCAGCCACTACGCCAGTGCCTTCCATTCCGCTGGGCTTCTCTGCCCTCAGATGCGGGGCATCTCCTCACAGGCACCCCAGCACTGTGCACGATCACACAGCTGCCACTTCTTGCCCCGACCAGTAATGCTGAAGAAACTGAAGAGACCTGCAAAGACCTAGAACTAACACCCCAAAAATGTCCTTGTCATTGTAGGGGACTGGAATGCAAAAGTAGGAAGGCAAGAAACACCCAAAGTAACAGGCAAATTTGTCCCTGGATTACAGAATGAAGCAGGGCAAAAGCTAACAGAGTTTTGCCAAGAGAATGCACTGGTCATAGCAAGCACCCTCTTCCAACAACCAAGAGAAGACACTACACATGGACATTACCAGATGGTCAATACAAGAATCAGGTTGATTATATTCTTTGCAGCCAAAGATGGAGAAGCTCTATAGAATCAGCAAAAAACAAGACTGGGAGCTGACTGTGGCTCAGACCATGAACTCCTTATTGCCAAATTCAGACTTAAATTGAAGAAAGTAGGAAAAACCACTAGACCATTCAGGTATGATGTAAATCAAATCCCTTATGATTATACAGTGGAAGTGAGAAATAGATTTAAGGGACAAGATCTGATAGACAGACTGCCTAAGGAACTATGGATGGAGGTTTGTGACATTGTACAGGAGGCAGTGATCAAGACCATCCACAAGAAAAAGATATGCAAAAAGGCAAAATGGTTGTCTGAAGAGACCTTGCAAACAACTGTGAAAAGAAGAGATGCAAAAAACAGAGGAGAAAAGGAAAGATATTCCCATTTAAATACAGAGTTCCATAGAATAGCAAGGAGAGATAAGAAAACCTTCCTCAGTATTCAGTGCAAAGAAATAGAGGAAAACAATAGAATGGAAAAGACTAGAGATCTCTTCAAGAAAATTAGAAATGCCAAAGAAATATTTCATGAAAAGATAGGGTCAATAAAGGACAGAGATGGTATGTGCCTAACAGAAGCAGAATATATAATAAATGTCAAGAATACACAAAAGAATTATGCAAAAAAGTTCTTCATGACCCAGATAATCATGATAGTGTGATCACTCACCTAGAGCCAGACATCCTAGAATGAGAAGTCAAGTGGGGCTTAAGAAGCATCACTACAAACGAATCTAGTAGAGGTGATGCAATTCCAGTTGAACTATTTCAAATCTTAAAAGATGATGCTGTGAAAGTGTTGCACTCAATATGACAGCAAATTTGGAAAACTCAGCAGTGGCCACAGGACTGGAAAATGTCAATCCCAAGGAAAGGCAATGCCAAAGAATGCTCAAACTACCGCACAATTACACTCAACTCACACACTAGTAAAGTAATGCTCAAAATTCTCCAAGCCAGGCTTCAGCAGTAGGTGAACCTTGAACTTCCAGATGTTCACGCTGGTTTTAGAAAAGGCAGAGGAACCAGAGATCAGATTGCCAATATCTGCTGGATCATGGAAAAAACAAGAGAGTTCCAGAAAAACATCTATTTCTGCTTTATTGACCATGCCAAAGCCTTTGACTGTGTGGATCACAACAAACTGTGGAAAATTCTTCAGGAGATGGAATACCAGGCCACCTGATCTGCTTTCTGAGAAGTCAGTATGCAGGTCAGAAGCAACAGTGAGAACTGGACATGAAATGACAGACTGGTTCCAAGTGGGAAAGGAATACGTCAAGGCTGTATATTTTCATCCTGCTTATTTAACTTATATGCAGAGTACATCATGAGAAATGCTGGACTGCATGAAGCACAAGCTAGAATCAAGATTGCTAGGAGAAATATCAATAACCACAGATATGCAGATGACACCACCCTTATGGCAGAAAGTGAAGAAGAACTAAAAACCCTTTTTAAGAAAGTGAAAGAGGAGAGTGAAAAAGTTGGCTTAAAGCTCAACATTCAGAAAACGAAGATCATGGCATCTGGTCCCATCACTTCATGGTGAATAGATGGGGAAACAATGGAAACTGTGAAAGAGTTGGTTTTTTTTTTTTTTCCTCCAAAATCACTGCAGATCATGACTGCAGCCATGAAATTAAAAGAGGCTTGCTCCTTGAAAAGTGTGTTATGACCAACTTGGACTAAAGAGACATATTATCTTGCCAATGAAGGTCTATTTAGTCAAAGCTATGGTTTTTCCAATAGTCATGTATGAATGTGAGAGTTGGACTATAAAGAAGGCTGAGCACCAAAGAATTGATGCTTTTGAACTATGATGTTGGAGAAGACTCTTAAGAGTCCCCTGGACAGCAAGGAGATTCAACCAGTCCATCCTAAAGGAAATCAGTCCAGAATATTCATTGGAAGGACTGATGCTGAAGCTGAAACTCCAATACGTTGGCCACTTGATGTGAAGAACTGACTCATTTGAAAAGACCTTGATGCTGGGAAAGATTGAAGGGGGTCGGGGGAGAAGGGGGCGACAGAGGATTAGATGGTTGGATGGCATCACCGATTCAATGGACATGAGTTTGAGTAAACTCCGGGAGTTGGTGATGGACAGGGAGGCCTCGTGTGCTGCAGTCCATGGGGTCACAAAGAGTCAGACACAACTGAGCAACTGAAGTGAACTGAACTGACTGTGGCTACTTTCTTATACACTGCAGGTTAGATCTTGTTATTAACTATATCTATACACACTACTCAGAGAAGGCAGTGGCACCCCACTCCAGCACTCTTGCCTGGAAAATCCCATGGACAGAGGAGCCTGGTAGGCTGCGGTCCATGGGGTCGCTAAGAGTCGGACACGGCCGAAGTGACTTAGCAGCAGCAACAGCATACACACCACTTAATCTCATTGCCCTGTACATCTCTCCTTCACCAAACTGCCTGTATTTTTAGCTCACTGTCTCTAGAATTCATCTCCAACAGATTTAAGATATCCTCCCCCTTAGACCTTGAATCCATTTGTCTTACTACTTTTTACTGTCTTTAGTTCCATGAGCTTCTCTGTATCCAAAGCAATTAGAGCAAAACTTTTGTTACAGAGTTAAATTTGTACTCCTTGTGTCCTTCACTGCTACTTGCCCCACGCATTCCATGCTCAGGGTCTCCCTCTGCTCTGGACACATTGCTTTTCTTGCTTTTCCTAGAACATTACCAGATGTGTTTTCTTTGCATTCACCCTTCCTTCTGTATGCAGGGATGTCTATTTTTACCTTCTCCTCTTTTCTATCATCACTAAACTTTTATCAGCATCACATTTCTTAAAACCTCTTACCACAGATGACTCTGGAAGGAGTATACCAGCAGAGCTTCTGTAGTTCTTGAGAGTCACAGTGATTTAAACCGTTAAGAACTTCAGTTTATAAAAAGCTATTTAGTATAGGTGGCCACCATCTTTGGCAAGAGATTCCCCAACCTTCTCTCTCCAGCCCTTCCAAAGCTTATGCAAGTTTCTAGTGACATATGAAAACACTTCATACTTGGAACACAAAGAATGGCTTCTGTTTTCCTGAGTGAAATCTGACATACACTCTGTAAAGAAATAATCTTCCTCTTGAAGCTGTACTCCTCCCTTCCCTCCTTCCTTCGGATATCTACTCCCTACTCTGTATTAAATAACACCCCCAACTCCCAACCATCTTTCCTGATTTCTAGGCATTGATTTATCTCCACAGCACTTATTGCCAGCAAACATACTTATATTGACATATCTGTTTAGTGTCTGTATCCTCCCAATAGAATGTAAGCTTCTTAGGACAGGGATGCTTTCTTTTTTATTTATTTATTTATTTTCTTAATGGTAAAAGTAATATAATGTAAAACATGCTATTTTAACCATATTTGACTAAGTGCCAGTTCAGTGGCATGAAGTACATTCACATTGTTGTGCAGCTCTCATCATCATCAATCTGCTGAATTCCTCAATTTCCTAAACAGAAATCTGTATCCATTAAATAGTAAGCCTCCTTCCCCCCTCCCCACCCCATCCCCCAGGTTGTGGCATCAACAAATGTACTCTGTCAATTTGACTATTTTAGGTACCTCACATAGTGGGATCAAACTGTTGATTCACCGCTGAATTTGCATTGCCAGAAGCAGGCACAGCATATAGTAGGGTCCTAATACATCTTTGTTGAATGAATGAAGGAGTCAATTTGCTGTACCTTAAAAATGAGCATATTAGTTTTTATGGATAAGTAATATTCTGTTGTATAAATGTTTACAATGTGCTATAAATACACTTCATTGCATAAGTACATATAATTTGGAATATTACTCAGCCATAAAAAGATGAAGTAATGCTATTTAAAGCAACACGGATGGACCTGAGATTATAATGCTAAGTGAAATAAGTCAGAAAGAGAAATACAAATATCATGTGATATTGCTTATATGTGGAATCTGAAAAATGATACAAATTATTATCTTATGGTTACCAAAGGTAAAAGGGGTTCAGGGTAGGGATAATTTAGGACTCAAACAGATACAATTTGCTATATATAAAATAGATAAAACAACATGTACCTACTATATACCACAGAGAACTATACTCAATATTTTATAATAACCTATAAAGGAAAACAATTGAGAAATATATATATATATATGCATAACTAAATTACTTTGCTGTATAGCTGAACTTAACACAACACTGTGAATCAAGTATACTTCTATTTAAAAAAGTGAACATAATGCTAATTAATGTTTAAACAATGTTGGCAATTTACCAGATATAGTTGTAAGGGTTTTACATAATAGTAATTCATTTTTAGTCCTTCTAAGAACCCAATGAAGAAAGCATTATCTTTCCATTTTCTAGATGAGGAAACTGAAGCACAGATAGATCAAGTAATTTACCCAAAGTCACACTATTAATGTAGATCAAAGGTCAGGGCTTGGTCTCACTCAGATTGACTTGTGTTCAGTCACTAAGTTGTGTCCAAATCCTTGCTATCCCATAGGCTGTAGCCTGTGAAGGTCCTCTGCCTAGGGAATTTTCCAGACAAGAATACTGGAGTAGATTTCCATTTCCTATTCCAGGAGATCTTCCTGACTCAGGGATAGAACTCACATTTCTTGGGTCTCCTACATTGGCAAGCAGATTCTTTACCAGTAGAGCCACCTGGAAGCCACCTCTGGCCTTTTATTGGGATTCAAAAATGAAAGGAACATAAATAATAAAAATGTGGAGACTCATTTTAAAATTCAAACATCCTGAATATTTTACAATATAAACACAGAAAATTCTTTTCACTTTCCAATTATGACACAAAAACACCAGAAATAGCAGGATGCATTTCTACATTTAAAATGTAACAAAAATAGCAATGGTATTTTTTATTAAGGTTTCTTTCTGATCTGTAGGTAGTTGTCCAGTAATACTTACTTAAAGGTGGATATATTATAAGGACATATGCAAACATGTAATAAGAGAGTGATACAATGGTCAGAGTCACCAGCTAGGGAATGCAGGACTTCTGGCCTATGGAATACAGTAGAAAAGGGAAATAGGATCAGGGCATGATTTCATTGCATGTGAGGGAGGAACAAATGTCACTTAGGAGATACTCGAGAAATCCTGTGACTAAGATCTGATAAAATTAAAAAGAATCCCTTTTGTCTAGCTGTTATTTACTATATTGACCTTTTTTCCTCCAGCATGTATTTGTCAAATGTGTTTGGTTGTATTACACAGTGATGAGACAAAGTTCCTGTTCTAATTACATTTACAGTTTAGTAGAAACACATAAAAATATCATATTATCATGCTGTGAAAGTGCTGCACTCAATAGGCCAGCACATTTGGAAAACTCAGTAGTGGCCACAGGACTGGAAAATGTCAGTTTTCTTTGCAATCCCAAAGAAAGGCAATGCCAAAGAATGCTCAAACTACCGCACAATTGCACTCATCTCACATGCTAGTAAAGTAATGCTCAAAATTCTCCAAGCCAGCCTTCAGCAATACGTGAGCTGTGAACTTCCTGATGTTCAAGCTGGTTTTAGAAAAGGCAGAGGAACCAGAGATCAAATTGCCAACATCTGCTGGATCATGGACAAAGCAGGAGAGTTCCAGAAAAACATCTATTTCTGCTTTATTGACTATGCTAAAGCCTTTGACTGTGTGGATCACAATAAACAGTGGAAAATTCTGAAAGAGATGGGAATACCAGACCACCTGACCTGCCTCTTGAGAAATCTGTATGCAGGTCAGGAAGCAACAGTTAGAACTGGACATGGAACAACAGACTGGTTCCAAATAGGAAAAGGAGTACGTCAAGGCTGTATATTGTCACCCTGCTTATTTAACTTATATGAAGAGTACATCATAAGAAACGCAGGGCTGGAAGAAACACAAGCTGGAATCAAGATTGCTGGGAGAAATATCGATAACCTCAGATATGTAGATGACACCACCCATATGGCAGAAAGTGAAGAGGAAGAAAAAAGCCTCTTGATGAAAGTAAAAGAGGAGAGTGAAAAAGTTGGCTTAAAGCTCAACATTCAGAAAATGAAGATCATGGCATCTGGTCCCATCACTTCAGGGGAAATAGATGGGGAAACAGTGGAAACAGTATCAGACTTTATTTTTCTGGGCTCCAAAATCACTGCAGATGGTGACTGCAGCCATGAAATTAAAAGACACTCCTTGGAAGACAAGTTATGACCAACCTAGATAGCATATCCAAAAGCAGAGACATTACTTTGCCGACTAAGGTTCATCTAGTCAAGGCTATGGTTTTTCCTGTGGTCATGTATGGATGTGAGAGTTGGACTGTGAAGAAGGCTGAGTGCTGAAGAATTGATGCTTTTGAACTGTGGTGTTGGAGAAGACTCTTGAGAGTCCCTTGAACTGCAAGGAGATCCAACCAGTCCATTCTGAAGGAGATCAACCCTGAGATTTGTTTGGAAGGAATGATACTAAGGCTGAAGCTCCAGTACTTTGGCCACCTCATGGGAAGAGTTGACTCACTGGAAAAGACTCTGATTCTGGGAGGGGTTGGGGTCAGGAGGAGAAGGGGACAACCGAGGATGAGATTGCTGGATGGCATCACAGACTCAATGGATGTGAGTCTGAGTGAACTCCGGGAGTTGGTGATGGACAGGGAGGCCTGGTGTGCTGCGATTCATGGAGTCGCAAAGAGTTGGAAACGACTGAGCGACTGAACTGAAGTGAACTGAACTGAACTGAACTGAACTGATATAGCCTCTTTGTTAAAGCTGAAATCTCTGGACTCCCACACCTTGGATTTGAATCCTGACTCCAAGACTGTCTGGGCGAAATATTTAACCTATCAGTATCTCTGTTCTTTATCCCTAAAGTAGATATAAAAACTATGTCTACCTCATACGATTACTAGAAGATGAAATGGTTTGACATTCATAAAGCAGTTAGAGCCGTGTATGATACATGATAAAGACTGTAAATGCCACTTGTTATTTAATATAATATTTATGATATAAAACATAAATTGTAATAAATATTACAAATTACAATAAATTATTTGTGTCTCCAGAACACAGCATTTCATTCCAGATCACTCTGTCTTCTTCATTCTTTTCCTTCTCCTAAAATTTTGCATTGCAAAAATCTGCAGTTTCTCCTTTTGGGTCTTTGTTTTATTGTCACACCGCTGTCATACTCACAACACTTTGAGTTCCAGATGTGTGGGAGCTTTCCCTACAACAAGCAAGTCTCTGTGGTACCAGCTGGGTGTCCTACAATGTAACTCATTTCTGACATTTTCTACCTGGAGATGGTGTTAGATCCCACAGATTGAAGGCTCAATCCTATAAGAATGCTCCTTTTCCATTTCAGGTGCTGATCACAAGTAATAGATCCCCTGGGTTACCAACACCTTCTGTTTGATTTAGCTACAACCCCCTCTGCTGGTTCAAATAA